>NC_067455.1:4758800-4990216 GCF_025434085.1 Hippocampus zosterae | reverse complement strand
TGATTATTTTGTGCGGTGTCCCAAGTTTTAAATTATTGGAACAACATATTTGTTGTTTCTCTCTCTCTCAAAAAATAAATAAATAAATAAAATTTAAAAAACTAAAACCAAAAAAACCCTCATATCTTGCCTCTCCAACTAGACCCTCACCCCCCACCCCATCTTGTAATTTTCTATGCATTCTATGAAAAAGAAAGGACAGTAGTCTATTGTTACTTCTCGGCTTGCATCACTTACACTCAACACAATGTTATAAAATATCCACTTTCAGCATAATAAAAAAATAATAATAAAAGAATCACATGAAATCGACCAATGATAGATGGTTAACTCAATATTGAAACTTTGCAAATAGTGTGGGTGAATATAGACCAGGATTGGGCAACAGGCGGCGGCCCACGCACTTTGAGTCCTTTGACAAACTCCCCCTTTTTCTGTTCACACAAGGCCCCCAAATTCTTCAGAAACACTGATTTAAAAAAAAATCATTACAAGAGAATGGGTGAAAATGTAGGGGGGAAAATGGGTGGGGTGGGGGGTGGGGGCAGAAAATACCCAAAAGTCAATTATCTGGCCTGGCACTTGGAGGATTCAAGCATATTTCAAGCTCCGCACTGACTGGGGGGGGGCGCTATCCCCCAGCAGTAATCTGTGTAGCCCTAATTAAACTCCTCCAGCATTTTATTTGCTATTTTAAAATACATTTAGAAGTGATATATTCTCATCCTCCATATGTGTCAAGCTGCCGTTAGTCCCAGTAGAGGAAAATAATAATAACCCCGGAGCCATCCTGCTCAATTGACAAACCAGAAAGATTGTAGCTGACCTCCACCTTTCCTAACCGGCAGGAGCCGGGTGACGTGTTCGAGTCGCAGCCTCTGGGCTAGAGTTCAACTTGACGGGACACGTCGAGACACGTAGTCAGTGCAATCGCGGCCTTAATGACAAACATTTCAGGAGCAGGCCGACCGGCGCAGACCAAGTTGGCATGAAGTATTTCACAAGTGCGATGCCAGCAACATCGTTTGCTCAAACTGCGTTCTGATGACGTAACGCAACTGCCCTTCCCAACAAAACTAAACTCAACAAAAACAAAACCGTGCTGCTTTACTGCTCCTCCTCATCGTCGTCCTGTTCAATCAACGCAGTACGGACTAACAAACTCTCAGGGGGGAGGGGCGGGGGGTTGACAACAACACAGGTTTATCTCCTCCAACGTGCACTTTGACTCCCGGAGCGACAAATCAACACATCGTCGCCGCTATATAACGGACGAGGCCGGCCGAGGAACCACCCGATTTTCCTCATCACACTTCCGGAGGGGAATACAGTGAGTATTCTAACATTTATTTTAGTAAATCGTGTATGGGTATTTGGGGAGGGGCAGCGAATCCGGTTGCTTGAGCGCAAAGGGAACACAAGGTGGACAATGTCGCACCCTAGTGGACGGGATGGTTAAATGTTGACTCTGTTGTTTGCAGCTCCATCATCATGAACAAGCTGTTGGTTGTCACTGTGCTGTTTGCGCTCCTTGCTGTCAGTAAGTGGACACTCTTTAGCCATAAGATGAGGGGGGGGGGGGGGGGGGGGATTCAACTCTATTTGCTCCAGATGGATGGTAAACTTGAAATCTGACTGTGCAACAAGTTCCCTAAAAGGATTAGAATGGGTAAACAGGAAGGAGGAAGGCCCCCCAGGCAACTTTTCAAGGCAATGTTTTTGTGAATGTCATTTATAATCATCACACTAATAAAAACAATGCCGACCACGTCAACCCGCAAAATCCCAGAGGAAAGGAAGCGTTAATTATTTGGGGGATAAAGCCATAAAGTTAAGATGGGGAAAAAAAAAGTTGACAAAAACGTTTTCATGTTATAAGGAGAATGGTATAATATTTTTTTATCCCCAAGGGGGGGAAAAAGCTACAATCTTTATGTAAAAAGTCAGAACCAGATTTTTTTCCAAGATGAAGTTGGAAAATGACATTCAATTCAAAGTTTAACAAGGCAAGAAAGTCATCTAAAAAATAAAACTTTATGCTCTTGATATATGCCTTTTAATCTGGAAGCGTTTTTTATTCTCAAACATAAGACTTTATTCTCTCTTTTTCTTCTTAAAAAGAAAAAAAAAGCCTTGAGGACTTTATTTCTGTCATAACCAACCAGGCCTTACCTTTCTGTCAGATTTAGCAGAGCTTTTACTTGCCCCAAAGACCAAGCAGGGATTTTGGACTTTAGAATGTATTTTAACCCCCCCCCCTTCCCCCCCCCCAAAAAGACATTGTGGAGACAACTTGTTCTTTTGGACGACGTATCGCAAAAGAAAAAAGCAGAAAAAGCGAAACAATCAATAAAAACTGAACTGACACTGTGAATTATATTTCGCGCGAATGACACTTCATGGGCTCCACTGCACACTTGATGCATTGAGAACAGCCCCGCCCCCCTCCCACGTTGTGAAATCTCTCCAAAGCCCTTGTGTCCTTGCCTCACGCAGGCGCCGAAGGCTTCCGAATGCCGAGGCAGGCCAAGGATGAGGAGTGGGGCCCCGCTCACACACGTTCTGCAACACAATCAAGTCTTACTACAACGGGGCGGTCGACACCGTGACCGACTACGTGGAGACCGTCAAGGGCCTGAAGCTGGAGGAGAAAGTCAAGTAAGACGTCGCGATGGGCTCCGAATGCTCCGAATGCTCCGACGGGAAGGGGAAGGAACTCACGAAACATAATTGTCTCTGCAGGAATTTTACACGGAAACCACCACCATTTTGAGCACCTACAACAGCATCGCACAGGACCAGCTCTATCATCTGTTTACGGGTCAGCAGTAGGACGCCAAGAAATGGCCCGACCCAAAACCACAACAGCAACTGCTGGAATGGAAACGGACTAAAATGGCTTTCAAGAAAGTAGACAGCCGGGACAACAACAGCAACAATAAATATTCCGTAGCGTGGCTTGAAACGAGATAACCGAGTGAACCTTCACCCCGTTGTGACCCCGCCATGCAAAACCAACTTCATTTGACATATCTGGAAATATTAAAAGTATTTATACAAAAAAAAAAAAAAGAAAATGTCACGTTTGATGGCTTATTCTGATGCGTGTGAACACCAAATGGTGCAGGTGGAAAGTTACGATTTAAGTGTTATCCTAACTTGAATCAACCAAACCTCACATTTTTACATTACAAAAAAAAATTATAATGCCATGAGAAATTAAGTGTTTAATCTGCAAAACGCCAGCTGTTTTGAAAAGTGCTAAAAGCAGAGAATGAAACTGTCCGACTGATCAGTGGGCATCCTACTTTTCACATAAGAGGGCGTCATGGACGGAAAAAATCATAATTTTCAAATTTTTGGAGTGGATTTTATCAAAATAGACGCATTTAACAGCAGCCAAATCTCATATCCACATTCAGAACCCGCAAATACCCCCCCCCCCCCCCCCCCCCCGGGCTGTAGTTTGGACAACAGGGCACTCAAACATACAACTGACTTGGATTTATTCATTGTGCTAATCAGTGAAGCCCCACCGATTGTGATCGATCACCCACAGGCTCGGACTTTGCTGCTCGATAATGGCTTGTGTGCAGTGAAGCGTCCCCTCGCGCTTCCTGTAAAACTGCACGTGACAGACCAAACCAGTAACTGAACCATAATGGACATTAGTGCACGTTCGGCACTTTCGATTTGAAATCATGTCCCGTTTTTGTACGACAAAAGGACGAAAATGTACTTTAAAAAAAATCCAAGTCATCAATCTAGAAAATAATTGACAAATGAATCGATTGTCAAAATAATCGTTAGTAAGCGGCTCTAAAAATTAAATGTGCAGTAAATCTATACGATCGGGATTGGAATCGACATTAGCCGGTGTCACTCATGGATGATCGGTCACAAAATGGGCAGCATTAAATTCTGATCGGACGACCGTTACTGCTTATCGTCACTAGGGGGCACTACATGCTAAGGCCGTGACATGGACCGTGTGAAGCGCAGCAAGCATTAAGTTGTAGTTTGCTTTTCATTTCTTTCATTGGCAACTGTCAGAATTCACCAGGATTTGCCATGAGCAGTTTCAAATCGGATTGGGGGGGGGGGTGGGGGGGACGTTTCCAAGCGGGCTCGCTGCGGGTTTATGACACAGCAGGACTTTGGTTGGCGTGAATCGACTTCCGGTGTCGATTGACGTAGATAAATGTTCTCTTGTTGCATCCACGTACATGTTGTTCCCCTGAGTGTCCTATTTTAGTTGGCAATCAATCAATTGTGTTGGCCTGTAAAACCTGACTGAAAACAAACCAACAAAGAAGGTCTGAGCGGCGTAGGGAGGAGCAAATATTTGGCCCTTGAAAGGCCGACCTGAGTTGTTGTGCCATCACGGATCCTTTATAAAAAAAACGCGTTGGGTAATGGTCAAATATTAACTTTATCAACATAATCGGGCACACTTATTTCCTCAATGTGTTCTTATGTAACCAAAGCTCTGTTTGGTGATGCCGGTTATTTGTGTTAATTGCGGCAAAGTTCTGTTCAATCCAGCTCGCCAAGCATGAACGGTATCAGCAGTTTCGTAATATTTGGAGCATTTTGGGGGCCTTTTTTTATTTAACATCTTTTGTTATTTTTATTCATTTATCCCGTCAATTGATTTATTGAAAATAAAAAAAAGAACAACATGACTACAGTGAACAATTAAGACCATTTTTAAAAAATCTATTCGTGATTCAATTTGAACCCGGCCATTTCATTGTTAAAATAAAATAATTTTACAAACCCGTTCCAAATTTTTCCAAATCTCCTCTTTGTATGAACTGGCCCCTCAAGGTGTTGCCCCCCCCCCCCCCCCGACCCCGAGCACAAAAGTGTGCTCACCCTTGCGTTGGAATGATGCCGCAATGGTGAAAATGAACCAACTTGATGACTCTTTGATGTGCTGATGAATGTTCCTTTGTTCTTCGAGAAAGAGGAGAACATGACGGGAAACAAGGTGTGGCCGTCCTAGTTCACTACGCCCTTTACAAAGGTCAAGTCCGTCTTGGGAAGTTATGGAGGGGGCGTAAGTAAAAAAAAAAAAAGATCCTCTCGCTCTTTATATAAGGGGCCAAGTTGCGTGGCGTGACAAAGAGAACTCGTCAAACAACCACAACATGGAGCGTCTCCTCCTGCTTCTCGTTTTGGGCCTCACAGGTAAACGATTGCTGACGTAAACGCCTCGTTGACCTTTGATGATGAGACCGTAGAAATGACTATTCAACAGGAGCGTCCTTGCTGGAGGACAACAAGCTGTGCCCGCCTCACTCCAGACCCTGGCAGGTGTCCCTCCAAAGCCGAAGGACGAGATGCAGCGGCGCCCTCGTAGACAAATGGTGGCTGGTGACGTCCGCCGCCTGCGCGCCCATGTAAGCCAGGCCAAAACGATGACGGCAAATCATCAACCTCGATCCGTGCAACTTTTTAAAGGATGCTCCTGAAAATTAGAGGCAGCGCTAACTGTCGTACCTGTGACGATGATAGTGCCTCTGTGTGCAGGACGGATTTGAAACAACACAAGTGGCCGCCGTCTCTCCTCCCAATATCCTGGCCACCTATCGCGGGATTAGAATTCGTTCCAACTCGTGGTGGGGAGGCTACATGAAATTCGCTAACTTTAGCGTAGACGCGCAATTGTGTCACTTTGCAGGCACACTTTGAGGTTCTTTTAGTCGGGGTGAAATGATCCTTCATTCATTCATTCATCTTCCGAGCCGCTTGATCCTCACTAGGGTCGCGGGGGGTGCTGGAGCCTATCCCAGCTGTCTTCGGGCAGTAGCCGGGGGACACCCTGAATCGGTTGCCAGCCAATCGCAGGGCACACAGAGACGAACAACCATTCGCACGCACACTCACACCTAGGGACAATTTAGAGTGTTCAATCAGCCTGCCACGCATGTTTTTGGAATGTGGGAGGAAACCGGAGCACCCGGAGAAAACCCACGCAGGCCCGGGGAGAACATGCAAACTCCACACAGGGAGGCCGGAGCTGGAATCGAACCTGGAACCTCTGCACTGTGAAGCCGACATGCTAACCACTGGGCTACCGGGTTCCCTAAGAACAATATTTGAGTTTTCAATCAGCCTGCCATGTATTTTTATGGAATGTGGGAGGAAACCGGAGCACCCGGAGAAAACCCACGCAGGCCCGGGGAGAACATGCAAACTCCACACAGGGAGGCCGGAGCTGGAATCGAACCTGGAACCTCTGCACTGTGAAGCCGACGTGCTAACCACTGGACTACCGGGCCGCCCCGGGGAAAATTAATAACCGGAAAATTCCGCGATGTAGCGAATAAGATGCAACGTAAACTACAATAAAATGATGATTCGATTCAGTTACGCGGCGTAAAGTAAAACGCAATATTGCCATGGACGACTTCACGTCCGTTTTCACAGGGGGCTAAACGTAGCTGGCGAACGGATAGAAGTCAAACGGCCGCAAATGTCCCTTTTCAACCTTTCCAGAGGGACCGCTATCAACGCGTCGTTGGGGGAACACGACGTGACGGCGGAGGAGGGCACCGAGCAGCACATTCCTGTGGCGGAAGTTATCCGCCACAGCCCGTACCGGTCGCCCCTCCACAGCCTGGCCATGGTGCGCCTCGCCCGGCCGGCCCGCCTGACCCAACAAGTGCAGCCCATCGGCCTGCCGGGCCGCTGCCCTCGGCCCGGAGAGAGCTGCAGCGTCAGCGGCTGGGGCTCCACCGTCCCCAACCAATGTAAGCGCACGCTTGAGCTTTTGGTATTTTTGCGGAGGGTTGCCTCGGGCTCGCTGTTTGCAAACGTCTCGGCTCACCCGTTTCGGGTTTGGTCACGTGATGCTCTCAATGCTATTGCGTAATTGTTGTCCCACGAATGCAATTTTAATCAGGACGATCTAATCTTAATTCATTCATCCATTCATTCATTCATCTTCCGAGCCGCTTGATCCTCACTAGGGTCGCGGGGGGTGCTGGAGCCTATCCCAGCTGTCTTCGGGCAGTAGGCGGGGGACACCCTGAATCGGTTGCCAGCCAATCGCAGGGCACACAGAAACGAACAACCATTCGCACTCACACTCACACCTAGGGACAATTTAGAGTGTTCAATGGAATGTGGGAGGAAACCGGAGCACCCGGAGAAAACCCACGCAGGCCCGGGGAAAACATGCAAACTCCACACAGGGAGGCCGGAGCTGGAATCGAACCCGGTACTACTGCACTGTGAAGCCGATGTGGTAACCACTGGACTACCGGGTTCCCTAAGAACAATATTTGAGTTTTCAATCAGCCTGCCATGTATTTTTTGGGAATGTGGGAGGAAACCGAGGCACCCGGAGAAAACCCACGCAGGCCCGGGGAATACATGCAAACTCCACACAGGGAGGCCGGAGCTGGAATCGAACCCGGTACCTCTGCACTGTGAAGCCGACGTGCTAACCACTGGACTACCGGGCCGCCCCTAATCTTAATTAATCTTAATCTTAATTAATCGTAATTTAATCTAGACGAGCGGGAGCACATTATATCGCAAAAAAAAAAATCTTTTTTTGGACTCGAGTTCCCCTTTAAGGCATTTGTAGGGAGAAAATCTCTCTGTAAAAGTAGCTTCGGGTATCACAAGCCCCAAGGCCAACCTCAAGGAAACGTTTCCTCTCGAATATATGCTTCAGATTGAAGGAGGAACAAAACAGAGACACTGACTCGTTGCTGTTTTTTGGAAACAGACGAGGATCCGAAGCGACTGAAGTGTTTGACGGTGCCTGTTGTGGAAGATCAAAGTTGCATCAACACTTTCCCCGACTTCATCTTCTGGAGCTTGGGGATGGTGTGCGCTGGCGGAGCCGACGCCACCGGCTGCTTGGTGAGCCCAAATGACCTTTGCCCTTGTTTACTTGGCCGCTTTTGCTTTTACTCCACTTTACAGTAAACCAATATTCTTCTTCTTCTTCTTCTTTTTCCGGCAACTTTATCCCGTGCCACCCGCGCAGTATGACAAAGGCGCAGTGCTGGTGTGCGACGGACAGCTGCAGGGCGTGCAGTGGTTCAGTCACGGCTGTCAGAACGCCGAGCACCCCAGCGTCTACACCAAGCTGTGCAAGTACAACGAGTGGATGCGCAGAGTGATGGACAGCCACACGCCGACGACCACCACCGCACGGGCCACGACCTTCAAGAGGCCTTGAGGGGGCAATGGGGGGTAGTAACAAAATGCAGGGAAAACACAAAACTTACTTCTCGTTCACTTCAACAGCTGCCTTGTGGCTCATGTGAGTAATCAGTCATTCATGAACAATTTTAAGACCCAGACTATACCTGAAGCTGTAATTCTTGATCTTGAGAAACAAGTAGGGCTTCCAATTCACACCAGCAGATGGCGGCAGCGCACTTCATAACATCTGGACACTAATTCGAGTTAAGTTTCCTTGCGAGTAGGTGAGTTATTCATTATTTTTTTTATTTTTTGGGGGAAGAATTTTTTTTGTCATTTGCAAATAGTGAGTTGGTCTCCGTTTCAATACCTTTTCGATTGACTAAATCCAGGAGCCCCCCCCCCCCCACAAGTCTGCAAAAATAAATGAAAAAACAAATAAAAACATAACCAACCGACTATTTACAGATACACTAATTCACAGTTTGGAGTCAAATAAATACGCTTTTTTGGAGGGGGGGGGGCAAGAAGCCTAGGTGATTAGACCCCTTCTATATTCATCTCGACACCGTCCCTCAGTTTATTGTGCTATGAACGACATGCCTTCCTTAATGTCTTCCAATTTTAATCCTGCAGTCTCGCATCTGGTTTTGTTTGAAATAAACCGTAATACACATGTGCCTTTGCTTGAGAGGTGGCCTTTTTTTGGGGGGGGGGGGGGGTTATTGAACACACTCGATTTTATCAACAGCATACCCGAAATAGGCCTAAACAAATGAATGCAAAGTCATCCAAAACTTTAAGAAACAGTCAAGAAGTATGTCAATTGCAAAGGACACACCGTACTCGTCACGGATCACATCCCGTTTTCACGAGGGGGGGGGGGGGAGAGAAAAAAAATGGTGCGCTGCGTGACTACAAGGCGCCGCTAGGCAAATTTTTCAATTCTCTCAAAACAGGCGCGCCCGACGCTCCTGCTGCTCGCAAGCAGGTGACGCCGCACTTCCCATTCTTCACGATCTTTAGTGCACGGAAGCGCTGTGAGTGAGGTCAGAACCGTGCGTGATGACAGAAATACATCGGTGCCATCAAGACATGGATATCGGATGGCGATCTCGAGTACAAAGGCGCACGCGCACCAAGAGCGCGTGGCAGCTGTGTCCATAATCCGCCAAGACTGTGGAAGGAAGGAGGCCACTGGGCCATCTGTTGTCAGCAGCGCTCCCTTTTGCCTGCTCCTCCTCCTCCACGGCTGGGGGTCAGGAAGGGGGGTGGGGGCGGTGTGGGGGTGGGGGGGCAAAACCAAGTTGTTGGTTGTAGATGCCACTTCGGGAAGACTGCTGTGATGTTAATAGATGTGTTGTCACAAGCGCCGCCTGGGTTTGATTGCTTTCTCCGGCAGGCTCAATCTTCTGATTGGCACTAATTGAATGGATTGTAATGGCGGCCGCTGCTGGTTTTGTGGTGTGGACGTGCGTTGGGTGATTTTTTTTCCATCAAACTGGTTTGAAAAACAGTTCAAACCAGTTTGATAGTAACAGTCGCGAATGCGTACGGACTTCATGATTGTGACATGAAACGAAGCTCTCGCCGATTGGCGGGCGCACACTTTTGCTAGACGTAAAGTTGAGGAGCAACTGGTTTGTAAAACGTGACCCCCCCCTCCCCACTCCCAAGTCATTCGCCACAAAAACATGACAAAGAGAAGCAAAATGGCTCTAAACGACGAGCAAAATGTTGATTATTTGCGAATTGATTCATTGATGCCTCGCTAATGACCACAACTAACTTGATTGCGGAGGGGAAATGCTTGATGATTGGCCGATTACCGGTCCAGGACCCCCCCCCCCCCCCCCAAAGTCGAGTGCATAGGCTGTCGCTCGCTGACCATAATAGCGATAGAAAATTAAAGGTCGTATGAGAACAAGTTGGAAGTCAACCAACGCCAGAGAATGGACTGTGCTCCCCTTTGAAAGTTCAACCGCATGTGACGGGGATTTACGTCATTGGTGCCCGGGGGCCAGATGTGGCCCACCACAAGCAAATCAAAGATGACAACTTCCACAACACTTGCTAAAATCTGAACCAAAAATTAAAATTTTCATACGTAATAAATCAGTGACACATCATTCATTCATTCATTCATCTTCCGAGCCGCTTGATCCTCACTAGGGTCGCAGGGGGTGCTGGAGCCTATCCCAGCTGTCTTCGGGCAGTAGGCGGGGGACACCCTGAATCGGTTGCCAGCCAATCGCGGGGCACACAGAAACGAACAACCATTCGCACTCACACCTAGGGACAATTTAGAGTGTTCAATCAGCCTGCCACGCATGTTTTTGGAATGTGGGAGGAAACCGGAGCACCCGGAGAAAACCCACGCAGACCCGGGGAGAACATGCAAACTCCACACAGGGAGGCCGGAGCTGGAATCGAACCCGGTACCTCTGCACTGTGAAGCCGACACGCTAACCATTGGACTACCGGGCCGCCCCAGTGACATATCGAAAAAGCATTTTCTTGTTGCTGCTTAAACAATAATTGACTAAAACGTTATTCTTGACTTCTTGATATAGTTTCAGTCATAACGGCCCTTCTAGGGAAACGGTAATTATAAATGTGGCTCAAAAATGACTTCGACACCCCCGATTTACGTCATGAACACGTCGCTGGCACCAAATCTCACTCTCAGTCAGAAGCATGGCGCGCAAAGCCAACGAGAGGCCTGAATAAGTTTTTGTTTTCCTTCCACAGTCATCCATCCTGGCAGGATTTATGCTTTTGGCTCCCCCTCCTTGCTCCGTTATCTCCAAATAAGGAAATGATTTATTTGGGGTAGGATAAAGGGTACCTTTGTAGTGCGAAGGAGTTGGCACTTTAATTCCCTCGATTTGGCGTGTCAGATGATGACCCTCTCGAGCTCCCACTCACACTTGAACGGAGCGCCGGAATCACAAGTCGCAAAGATAAGACGGCCTTGGTGGCCTGGAGGATTTGGGAGGCCCGATAGAATTCGGGAGACAAGTCCGAACTCCCACTCAATGCAATCTTTCTTTCCGTCGCTCAGACTTGGACTCGCATTATCAAAGAAAAAAAAAAATAGATGTATTTGTTTCGTTGTTACATGACGTCAATTTTGATCTTTAAGATAAGATAAGATATCCTTTATTAGTCCCACACTGGGGAAATTTACAGCCTCCAGCAGCAAGAATGTATGTAGAAAGAAGAAAGGAGAAAGAGAAAAAAAAATAAAAATAAAAAATTAAAATAAATTTATTATTAATTAATTAATTAATTAAGAATAAATGAATAAATAAATTAATAAATTAATAAAATTTATTTATTAAAAAATAAAAAAAATAAAAGGTCCACATTGTGAGTTTAATAATAAAAATAAAAGTGCACTTGCAAAGATTTTCCTCATCTGTTCTCGCTCCAGCTTTAGCATTCATATTTGTCACATAAACCGATTAATGGCGGCCGTTCAGCGTTTCATCCCCTAACGTGGAAAGTTTTCTTTCTGGCACTTGACGGGCTTTCATCACCGACTTGCACATCACGCCGGCGTTCGCCCGCGACACCTGAAATAGCGAACGCGCAATCAAAACGCCATTCATCAACGGCAGCGCTTTCCATCAACGGCTGACGGCTCGTTCGGGAGGCGGGCGGCCTTCGCGAGCGCACGTTATGCCATCGCCGGGCTAACGGCTTTGCGAGATCAACCGGGGCCACGCCAATCACGCCGAGTCTCTCCAACGTCGTTCCGCCGAGACCGCCGGCTCATCAGGATGAGATAATTTGCCTGAAGGGCTTTTACGACACTCTGCCTAATAACTACAAAAGCACGCCGAGAGGCCCCAGAGTCCGGGGGAAGGATAATACGCAAGCTTATGGGGTAATGAGTACAGAGGTGACAGGTGCATCCTTAGAGGAGATTGTATTCAATTTCAAATTAGGAGGCGGGGGGGGGGGGGGGGGGGGGACACGGGAGAGCAAGGAAAGACTGGATGGATGTTCTGCGCTCATGTTCGAGCGACACAACTGGCAGCGTGTTGTGTTGAAATCAATCATCTTCCAACACCGCTGGTGTATCGTAACCCCCCACCCTTCCCCAACCGATGCTCGTTACAATATATTATTATTAGAATGATGGCTTCCATTGACGATGTCGCTCAACACGCAGTTGCTCACGTTTTAGCCGAGTCTCACATTTTCATTCGCTGACTTCCTTGTCCTTCAACACGCTCGGCCCGCCTTTTAGAAGCACGCACACTTAACATCACAGATACGACGGGGTTGATGTGAGGATGCAATCCCAAGTGGACAAAGATGTTTGTGTGTTATTATTATTATTATTTTTTGTTCTTTTATATTTTATATATATATATATATATATATATATATAGGTGGCCCGGTAGTCCAGTGGTTAGCACGTCGGCTTCACAGTGCAGAGGTACCGGGTTCGATTCCAGCTCCGGCCTCCCTGTGTGGAGTTTGCATGTTCTCCCCGGGCCTGCGTGGGTTTTCTCCGGGTGCTCCGGTTTCCTCCCACATTCCAAAAACATGCGTGGCAGGCTGATTGAACACTCTAAATTGTCCCTAGGTGTGAGTGTGAGCGTGGATGGTTGTTCGTCTCTGTGTGCCCTGCGATTGGCTGGCAACCGATTCAGGGTGTCCCCCGCCGACTCCCCGAAGACAGCTGGGATAGGCTCCAGCACCCCCGCGACCCTAGTGAGGATCAAGCGGCTTTTTTAGTTAATTTTTTTGTGGCTATGGTGGTCCCCACAAAAAAATGCTTAAGTACTTTCCAAATGATCAGCCTTGCATAAAAAAAAATTCGCTGAAAACAACAACAAAAATAGCATTCGATTCAGGAAATGAACATGAAGGTCAACTCATTCAAAATAGATGAAATAAAGAAATTAAAACAGCTTCCAAGGACAGGGTAGAGAGGCTTTTTGACTACGGCAAGTCCGGGGATGCTTGCTTGGTAGGACATCAAAAACCTGGCCGGGCTCCGCTCCAGCTCCTTTATTCTCTATGGTTAGTCAGTTATTGATAATTCCGAAACCACGAGGGCTTCTCACCCCAAATCAAACGTGAGATTTGAAAAGGAGATCAGAAGTCCTCACGGCTTCCTGAAGTAAGGCGCAAGTGACGTTCCGGCCGGGTGACAAATCGAACGCTTTTATCATGGCGATATCTATAAATAGACAAAGACAAAGTGCAGTCTGGCCCGTGGGAAAGTGCATGTTCTAAATCAAACGTCGGCTTTGCAGGAGATTAAACAGATTGTTGTTTGATTCCCGACTTCTCTCTTTTTTTGTTGAAGACAAGCATGTCACACGGCAGCTCGTTTGCCATCGGTGCTTAAATTCTTAACTCGGAAAGACCTCAAACGGATTAAGAATGCGCCGAGCCAATCGATATCATGCTGCGAGTGCTGCAATTGATCATGATTGTCAGTTTGTGAAGCGTGTGTACAAGTTGTCCGTCTCTAGATGTTATCCCACTTTTCCTCTTGCGGGTCCCAACGAATGACTGAACAGCAGATTAAAAAAAAAAAAAAAAAAAACTTACCTCTGCCAAGGCCAGCACGAAACAATCAAATGAGGGTCAGCCAGCTCTAACGGTCCAAAGATGCCCGTTTCCAGGTTGTATACTGTGCCAGTCCAGTCCTGTAGGGAGTGATGATGCTCATTACAAATCATTTACCGGGAGCCAAACTAATTTAAGAGTTGCTCATCAAATAATAGTTGCCACATTGCTCAATAAACCTCATAAATACTGCTGAGCATAAAACTGGGTAGAAAAAAAATACTAACTTGGGGCTGAGCATATGGTCATTTATTGGGTATATCAGGTCTCCTGCAAAAGGATTGCGTTCCTGTTTGTATAACGCACCATTCAAGTAGACAATTGGGTTCCAAATTTAAAGTCAACACAACATGAGATGGTTGTTTGAATTTCACTTTGAATCTCACGTGGAAATAATACAATCTCAAGTATCGAGCAGTTACACACGCACTTTGAAGGAGGTGGGTGAGGGGACAAACACACACACATACACACACACACGCACCACAATTATCTAGGAATGTTAGCCCCTCGAACCCCAACGGCTCGCCCCGCCCCCGGGGCACTGTAAATCACAGTGGAGGTCAAGATGAGTGAACTGGAAACTTTTTATGACTCTGAAAGGATTTCAATGAGGCCTAAGGTCATAGTCTTGGCCAACACATACGTACCATAAAGCATGTATGTGTGCGGACATCTTGGAGTCGTGCTTGAGACCACACTATTCAAGACCGGGACAAGACCAAGACTTTTGGGAGTCAAGAAAGAGAGAAGACTAAGATCGACACAACCACACAACAAGACAAAGACCATAAAAAAATAATCTAGTTTAACAATCATGACAAGTTAAGGAGCATTCTCACTTCAAGCTCGTTCCTACCGACTGCTGTCAGGCTGATGAATAAAAAACAATAATAATAATAATTAAATGATCTGAAGGAAAATTGTAAATAGTACTGCGATTTATCCATTTGTGTTCATATTGTATTTAATTGAAAGATGTTTGTTGTTTTTTTTTCTCTTCCTCCTTTCTACATACATTCTTGCTGCTGGAGGCTGTAAATTTCCCCAGTGTGGGACGAATAAAGGATATCTTATCTTATCTTATCGTAATTCCTTCTTAAAATACATTTGCAAGTCAAAAAGAGAGTGTCTACACCTCTTTCAAAGGACAAAATACAAAAATCTGCAATATTTATTTTTTATGCTAAATTCTTGCGAAATACTAAATTATTATATTTGCACACAAAGCTCGACTCAGCTCATCTTTATGATAAAAAAAGAGCCCATTTATTTGATTCGACGCAAGCCAAATTAATTTGGAATCTAAAATATCTTTCCAGGAATATTCAGTGGAAACTGACAAATATGTTACGGGTGAGCTACATAAACAACCATTCTCCTTCACAACTACGGACAATAGACTGGAGTTTTCAATGAACCAACATGGATGTTATATCAGCTACCAGGCCATAATACGTGCTTTAACCCCCCCCCCCCCCCCCCCCAAGACTATAAACAATATAAATAAGTGCATTATTTATTGTGTCAGTAAAGTTAAGGGCGTTCTAAAGAAAAGTGTGTGATTTAAAATATACGTGGAATTCTTGGAGAAAAACCTTGATTGCTTACCACACTGAAAATGAGGGGAAGGCGATGATGTTAGGAGATGATACATCGTTAAACGTTGAGGGTGTGTGTGTGTGTGTGTGTGTTTTGTAATATACAATGAGCCAAATCAAAAGGTCAGTAGGCTTCTGAGAACACAACAGCCTGTTCAAAAAGAACAAAATGTTGCTCTGTGCAAATGGAAAGCGAAACATCCGAACGAACAGCTAACATGTTACTCACCAATCAGATATTCAACGGGGGGGCGGAGCTAAGAAGAAACTCATACGCACACAAAAAAAAATCTTGAGGACTGAGCCATTCAGAGACGTGAGAAGGGGTGCTCAAATTGCAATTTCACACTAGATTTCGTCTGGAGCCGCACACTGTGAGTTATTATTGATCGAGTGAAGTTATAATCCCGAGAGTCATTTCTTTTTATATTAGGTTATTTTATGGCGGTTATAGTTGATTTAAATATTGATTATATAATGCAGTAGTCCCACCTGAATGGTGTGCTCCATCTAGTCGGCAGAAACCGCAGCTGGGATGCTTCAGTCAATTTAGGACGTGATGACGTTTCACTGTTCAAATAAAAGTGTAAATAGCATGACTTTTTTTATCTTGTTAATATTTCCGATTTTATTTTTAAGTTATCTTATTCCTAAAGTGTGTGGCTGCTGATATATTGACTCAACCGTCAGCTTTCAGAAATTAGTGATATAAAGGGTTGTTCAGTAAGATAAGGTATAATTGAAAATATTTTGTCTGTGTCAAAGTGGAACTAAAAAAAAGCAGTAATATGTGCCATCATTGGTCTAAACAGAGAATGGTGAATCATCAGATTAATCCATCCATCTCAGGAGGCTGCCATTTTTGGGCCTGACTGGCCTTTAATGTCGACTGAAATTGACATTAAACTGCCCACAGCTCGCATTGCCAATGTCGCATGACTCAACCCGCAATACAAGTGAGCTGTCACGTGTAATTCTTGCCGGCTCGTATCTGCAGTGAGAAAACACGCTCGTCAGGTCACCCGACTCTCAAGGTTCCAATTGAGTGCAAACACTGCATTTGGCCGCCGATCGGATCAATAGGAGTGTTCAATACACTTGACCCCCGCATACCCCTGGTTTGGCATCCACGGAGTCGCATATGATGCTGATGGTCCCCCCCCCCACCCCCTCTTTTCTCCCTGTTTTTCATGGAAAACATACTGAATGTTCACCATCTTATTTGAAGATTTCTTTGGGTTGGATTTTATTTTTGGGACAATTCATTTCAATGGGCACTACAGTAATTCTATTTGGATTTTCGCTATTGGCAGACCGGCTTGATCCCTATCCGAGCAGGGCTTGATGGTTATCCTGATTCACCATCCTGCCGGCAGGAAACAAGACACACAACAATATGCACATACACACACACACAGGATATGAAAGTATAGCACGGAGGCAGATAAAGACATTAATAAACGAAGCGCTTCGTCATTCTTCTCTCCTTTATTTCCCCAAAGCTCACATTTGTTTCAATTGGAGCATACAATCCAGATTTATGACATCAAAACAAGATGCACTTCCTTTTTTCCCCACTGCGACCAAGGTCCATTTTTCCTTGCTGCATTTTTTTTTTTGCATCCATCCATCCATTATCGTCTTGACTTTGCCTGCTGCCTGCCGTTAATCTCGCCTCTTTTCTGTGTGAACTTTGTGAACTGAGCTCGCCCGCATTGACATGGAAGCCCGCCGTTTCTGGTGGTTGTCATTCTTCACCAAAATGGACAGTAACAAGGTGAAAAGTCATTCAAGCACTCACAGAGGGTTCATGAGGAAGTGAAGGGCACTGGATTCATTCTTCTTACTTGTTGAACGCATCATTCCAAAGAGATGATGGGTGGAGCTGGAAGACTCACAGACGCAGCATTTTATCTCAAAGCCAAAAAATTACACTTAAGGGCAGCATTTCCTAATCCTTACTGAGCCATGGTTTCTAAAGACAAAAAAAAACAACCTAATTTTTGGACCAATTATGTGATATTGCGTAGTTTTACATGGTGAATATCACAATCTGAACTGAAAACAGTTGTTGGATCTGTTCATGTGGCGCATGCAACGGACACATCAGAAAAGCCTTTCCAAAG
The DNA here is from genome assembly GCF_025434085.1 of Hippocampus zosterae. Lineage (NCBI taxonomy): Eukaryota > Metazoa > Chordata > Actinopteri > Syngnathiformes > Syngnathidae > Hippocampus > Hippocampus zosterae. The sequence continues at coordinate 4,972,725 of NC_067455.1, read as the reverse complement.
CCACACTCACAACTTCACCAAACATGCAAGTGTGTGCCACTTTTCAGAAGAGTGCAGAAGTTATCCCTGATCACACTGTAAAGCAAATGCTAACACTGCAGCTCTGCTTACCTTTGGACTGTGTAGCCGCTTGAAAGTGGCCGCTCTTCGTCCAGCCAGGCTGCAATGTCATGGGTGGAGAAATTCAATGTGGAGATGGAAATTCAAATAAGAACAGTTTTGAAGTTTCGGTTTTGAATCTCAGCTCGTCTCCCGATTAATTTTCCATTTGCGCTTTTAAAATGGGAGTTGGGCGGCCCGGTAGCCCAGTGGTTAGCACGTCGGCTTCACAGTGCAGAGGTACCGGGTTCGATTCCAGCTCCGGCCTCCCTGTGTGGAGTTTGCATGTTCTCCCCGGGCCTGCGTGGGTTTTCTCCGGGTGCTCCGGTTTCCTCCCACATTCCAAAAACATGCGTGGCAGGCTGATTGGACGCTCTAAATTGTCCCTAGGTGTGATTGTGAGCGTGGATGGTTGTTCGTCTCTGTGTGCCCTGCGATTGGCTGGCAACCGATTCAGGGTGTCCCCCGCCTACTGCCCGAAGACAGCTGGGATAGGCTCCAGCACCCCCCGCGACCCTAGTGAGGATCAAGCGGCTCGGAAGATGAATGAATGAATGAATGAAAGGACAGTCCACATGTAAAAAGTTATGCGCCTGCAATGTAGCACCACGTTTTGCCACAACATGGCAACCAGCCCGAGGGGCCGAGTCGAGGAGATGTTCAAGTCATGACCATAAAACCTATGCTAAATTCCGTTAATCTGCCTATAATGTTTCGCATTACATGTTAGCATTAAGCTAGCGAAATTTTTAAAAATATTTTTTGATACATTTTATTTTCTGTTGTGTGTGACAGTATTTCTGTTCAATTAAACTGGGACTGACAAATAAATAGCCCTTTAAAAAGTGTTTTCAAAGATTAAATTAAACATTTGGGAAAAGTAAAATTAGATTAGCACTGGACAAGGTTTAGAAAATCAATCGCAAAATGTGATCAATGACAAGTAACGTGTTTTTTGTATGGTTTTGAAAGAACACAGAAAACAAGTGGGTGGGTTTTTTTTTCCATTATAAATTCTAAACCAGCTGGAACAAAGTACAAAAAAAACCTGATATACATCAACACACCACATTGAGCGTACCACAAAATATACAGTTTACAGTCAAGAGAAGTACGGAGAATCTCATCCAAATAATATTCCTTAAAGAGAAAACAAAAACAAAATTACAACTCAGTAGTCCCAAACTTGACAAAAAAAAGGAAGCAACATGCACATCATTGGATATAAAACAGTGAATAATAAAACGAGAACAAACACTCGGGAGTTCAAGCCTGCCGTGACAGCTTTGCTAACAGTCAAGATCAGTAGAGACACACACTGAAATCCAAAATCAGATGATGGATTGAAGTGACCCTTTTTTTTTTTTGTATTTTTAACTCAAAGCCGTTAGTTCCAGTGTACAACAAAAGTCAAAGGCCACGACAAGCTGCTATCAGAGAGCACAGATCATCAGTATCCCATCACCTCCAGAAAAAAAAAATCAGATCAGCTTCCCCGATTTGCTGCTGTGACATTTTCTGATGTGTTAAAAAAAAATCCATCCAGCAGAAAAAAAACACATTTGACTCCCTTCCCTTCATAACTGCTGGCCCCTCAAATGACGAGTGATTGTTCCAGCTTCCCCCTACCCCTCATCCCTGCAATTTTAGTTGGCCTTCTGAATGGTTTAATCCTGATTTAAAAAAAAAAAAGAAAAAATGGCTGCAGCTCACACCTATGGTAATTGGTTTTTAGAATTAAAAATTTGACCAAAAAGAGACAGTCAAAGGGGAAAAAATGGACAAACTAAATGTAGATATTGTTTAAAAGATATGTTGCAAATGGCTTGACTGTCCTCTGACCTCACAAAAAAAAGGCAAGCAACCAATTAATAAAATCCTCAGGGGGCGGGGCAAATAAACCATTTTGAAGGCTTTGCCAAAATTCTCTCAATGCTACCTTAATTTTTTTTCTCAGTATTAAAAAAAAATACAAATTCAGTCCTGTTAGCCAAATTATTAAGAAACCATGCCCATTTTCTTTCCCCAACATTTTTTTTTTGCTTCTGGCAGCCATTTTAGCCATTTGCAGGGGTCTCCCAAGACAAATCCACTGGCACTGAAACACCAATATTTTGTTTTTGTTCAACTTTTGGGTGTACATTGGGATCAAAGATTATATTCGTGTGGTTGCTAACATCGGCCTTGATTCTAAAATTTCACACAAAATACGTCTTGAAGTCCACACGTTGTTCAGCAGAATGGTCCGTTGTCCCAAAACAAACAAACAAAAAAAGGTGTCGGTGTTTTAGGCCGGATTCACACTGCATGGTTGAAGTAACAATTGGGCTACTTATGAAAACAGTGTACATTAGTGTGATGTTGTCAAAACAGCAGAAAACGCGGTGTGCTCGATTCAGAAGCAAGACAGTCATGATTACAGAGGTGGGAAAAAGACGGAGCGTCCCCCTAATTTCACACATGCGCTGCGCGATTTGTTTGAAGTGCAGGCTCCGAGGCACAATAGTAGTCGCCGTGTGATGATGCCATTCAAATTTTTAAATACTTTTTGATGCCACAGCATTCCACTACTCTGCCAGGGAATCATGGAAAGTTGTGATTCGTTCACGAAAGCGTCATTTAGTGATGCCACACATGCGGCGCGAATTGGAGAGGTGATGGGGGGGGGGTATGGCAGTTTGGGCCTCTGACCCCCCCTTTAAAAGCATAGCGAATACAAATCGGTGCTGTTTTTTTTTTTTTTCTTCATAACTGTCAAGCTTCTTCCCTTGGTCCCTCTGCCACTCTTCGTTCAGCACTGCGGGAAGGAAGAAAGAGAGCCGCGTGAACGTCAAAAGCAACACAGTCGTCTACATAGTGACAGCGAGACGGCATCGAGGCCGACGTGGAGATGTTATTTCATTTAGACTGACTTTAATGGGGGGGGGGGGGGGGGTGGAGAGACAGGCCGCCGCACGGCCTCAACACAAAATGCTAAAGGGAGCGTGCCAGTAGGCTGCCAATCACCAACGAGCCGCTGTCACGAGTTTGACAAGATATCTGACATGCGCGACGGCATTTGGGATGCGAGCTGTCGTGCCCGCCGAGCTGCCGCAACGACGTTGTCAATCTGAGAAATTTTCTAGACTCGTTTGGTATTTGCGGATGGTTCCTTCCGTTTTTTTTTTACCGCAAGTCGCCATACAGCAAAGAGCAAAAGTCCATGGCCTGATTAAATGAAGCTCCTCCCCTCACTTCAACAAAGGCCGTTGGAATCAAGATTTTAAAATGAGATATGGCTTTGGCCTGAGCACAAATGCAGTGAAGAAGTGAGTCTAGGTCACCACAATAACCAAAAACAACAACAAAAAGTGATTTGGTAAATTACCGTATGAGCTTCTGACGATGTTAGCCCGTGTCTGGTAACTCACCTGTTCTGTAGGCGGTCTCTTGTGAAGGAGACCGGCTTCTTCGTTGGCCTTGTCCGTCTTCATTTCCACTACAATGTCATTGTTCACTTCTGCGTCCGCCCTGAAGGAGATAAACAAACAAATTATAAACCACCACCCCCCAAAAAACACCAAAATAACATGAACCGTTGATCATTTGAGGCCAACAACAAAATCATATAATGAGTTCCTTAACCCTAGAGCGCCACCTACACTTGTGGAGTTTCACTTACATCCAAGTCACTTTAATGGCTATAAGCAGAGATGTTAAAAAACAACAACAATCATTTCCACTACAATGTCATTGTTCACTTCTGCGTCCGCACTGAAGGAGAGAAACAAACAAATTATAAACCACCACCCCCAAAAAAACACCAAAACAACATGAACCTTTGATCATTCGAGGCCAACAACAAAATCATATAATGAGTTCCTTAGCCCTAGAGCGCCACCTACACTTGTGGAGTTTCACTTACATCCATGTCACCTTAATGACTATAAGCAGAGATGTTAAAAAAAAACAATAATTTCCACTACAATGTCATTGTTCACTTCTGCGTCCGCCCTGAAGGAGAGAAACAAACAAATTATAAACCACCATCTCCCAAAAAACACCAAAATAACACGAACCGTTGATCATTTGAGGCCAACAACAAAATCATATAATGAGTTCCTTAGCCCTAGAGCGCCACCTACACTTGTGGAGTTTCACTTACATCCAAGTCACTTTAATGACTATAAGCAGAGATGTTAAAAAAACAAAACAAAAACATTTCATAAGTGCCAAAGACGAGTCGAAGCTAATGAAGTCAAGCTAACAACTAGCACGGGTGCTCACAAAACAAGAGGTACTGAAGCATGCCTCCCCCCAAAAAAGTGTCTTGAGATACAAGTTGAATTTGTTCCACGACCGTGCTCTTCAGTCAAAACACAATTTCAAAGCATTTGTATGAATAAATAAAGTGTTTGTGCACCTTGATAAATTCTTGCGCTCAATTAGGCCACTAGGGGGGGCAGTCATTCAGACACAAAGACGACTTTCACAACTACTATAAGGAAACTGCAATAGCCTTCTTTTTTTTTGTAAAATGATAAAGAATATATGCTTGTGAGTATTGTTTTTATCTGTCTGTGGATTGAAGGCTTATAACATCGCAACTATTGATGCGAGTAGTTAGCCCATGGATGGCGTTTTGCATTGTTGGTTAGCATTAAGCTAAGCAGACTGAAAGCTATGTAGCCGTTTTAAATGCCTGTACACGTGTAAACACTTTCTCTAAACGGCGAAGGAAGATAATTTATCGCCACGGATATTTCGTGGCTGGAGCTCTGATGGGAAGCAGGAGCGCAGCTACTCACACTTCCTTCTTGTCTTTCTTGGCGCAGGGCAGCTTACTCTTCTTGTTGAGGAAGTAGATGAGAGCCACCAACAGCAGGAGCAGCAGCACGCACACCACCACGGCTATCACCACCCCGCTGGAACCGCCCTGCTGCTGATCAGCTACAGCGTCGCAATAACGGGGGTGGGTGAGGATGGGGAGGTGGTGGTGGGAGGGGGGTGGGTGGGAAGTGGGTCGGGAAGATGGAGGTGGAAAGTGATCGTAGTGAAGGAAGAATTTCGAGGGTATGGGAGGGTTTTATTGATTTGATTTGAAGGGGGGGGGGGATCGTGATGATTGGGGCGTAGGAGGAGCAGGAGGAGGAAATTTTGTAGCAGATAGATGAGGATGGGAAGGGGGTTAGGGGGGGTGTCCAAATAGGTCCGGATGGGAGAGGTGGATGGGGGAGGAAGAGTAAGGGGGGGGAAGTGGGATGTGGAGTTAGTCTTAAATGCTGAAAAATGAAATGTGATGGGACCCAAAATAACGGGACCTGCCACGACACGATGACCACATCACAACACCCCCCCCCCACCCCTCCCCCGGCCCCACCCACATTTTTTATTACTAGATTCGTGGAGACAGGACGTTACGATACTATTCTTACGATCACATTTTGGGCTGCCCAAATCTCGTCGTAAACAACCTTTCGCGTTAATCGCTAGCAAGCGAAAAACAGGAAATCCAGGAGCGTGCCTTCCTGCGCCACTTATTCTGAAATGTTGGACCAGTTGAAAATTAAGGAACGCGTTTCTCCGAAATGTGAAAATTAAATTACAAACAAAATGCTTGTTGTTTCTCACCTACATGATTCACCGAAATGCGTGAAATGCTCGCATTGTAGCACCAACTAACGATTTTTTTGCCTGGAGTATCCGTGGCTGGTATCGGCAGCCTTAATGAGAACTTCAAATGATTTTCGCAATTCACAGAAGTACACGTCACCAACAAATAGCAGGGATTTTCCCATGCTTTTAATTGGATAATTCGTTTTTGCCCGCATCCACGAAGTGTCATCTAGAAGCAAATGAGGTCATTGTGCGGTGTTTCTAATCTGAAAGCTGTAAAACTAAACGTGACGTCTGTCCCCACGACGGCAGTAATACAAACATGCGTACACAAGCAGCTCTTGTCAAAACACAAATGTACTACATCGTGTACGGAGAGTCAACCACAAACACACACACACACACACACACACACACACACACGCAGGTGGACAAAAAGCACGTGAGTCAAGTTAGCGGTTACAGACCTGACTTAAGCACAGGGTTTCCAGAGAGCAGCACTTTGAGAAAAAGAAAGTCGCTCAGTCCAGTAGCTTAGCAAAGCAACCGCCATAAAACATGCAAAGGCACACAAACAGCAAAGGAAAAGAGGACGAGCGTGCAACGAGAAGTCAAAAGGAGACGCACACAGAAGTGGAAAGGAAGGGATAGAAGGTAATAAGAATAGAATAGAATCCTTTATTGTCCCCTGAGGGCCACCCCAAAAAAAAAAAAAAGTGTTGCAGCGTCCACAAAATATCAGACAGACATTACAAATGTGACAAGAGAAGAAAAAGAAGAACAATATACAATATCCACAGTGTTTGGTAGCAAGAGGGCTCATGTACAAGATTGCAATGCAGCAGTGTGTGTGTGTGTGTGTGTGTGTAAGATGGAGGGAATGGGGCAGGTGGGTGAAGAAGGAAGGGGTCAAGGGGGCAGGGGGTACTAAAACGACAGGGTCGGAACAAGAAAGAGTCCTGAAAGCAGGAGGGACAAGAGGAGGAGGAGGAGGGAGAAGGCTCTACCTCTGTCGGCGGAGTTTTGAATAGCTGTAAAACAAACAAACAAAAAAAAAATGACCAGAAGAAGAAGATAGTGTGAAATGCTGATTGGTTGACGTGGTGCAGGAAGACAAAAAAAAAATTGCATCAAGATTGCGTGAAAGAGGGTTGTTTACCCACTAAATGGAAGGCGCAGAAATTTATTTAAAAATGTGAAATTTGCACCAAGTGAACAAAATTTGGCTTTTGTTTAGTTTTTTTTGGGGGGGGGGGCTAATAATCACAAAGAAGAGAAGAACAAATGAGTCATGGGCATGCAGCAAAAACAAAAGCATCAGGATTTTTTGGTGAGACGAGGATTTAATGAGCTTTTTTTTGGGGGGGGGGCAAAAAAAAAAAAAAGGGTGTCTGACCTCTTTTGAGAGACACGCTGAAGGTCTTGCTATCGGTGCCGTACTCGTTGGCCACCTCGCAGGTCACGCCGTCCTTCATGACGGCGGCGCTGGCCGCCAGGACGACGGTGCTCACCACCTTGTTGCCCTCCACCGTCACGGACTGGGGGACAAAAAGACAATCGCATCACACTCACGTTCTGTCGTCATCATGTTTCGCTTTTATCCCTCCCCCCACCCCCCACCCCCCACCCCCTTTTTCCAAAATCCCAACCCGAGCCTCTTTTCATGTTTTAATACCGCAGACATCAGCATGTACAGATGAAACACTGCAGTTGAAAAGGAATTGGTGATCCCCCCCCCTTTTTACTATTTCACTTGATGTCACGCCAAGCCGCCTAGCGCCGACGGGGACTTTTTCTTTTCAATTCAAGTGAATTAATAGCAAAATAGGCCGAGCAAAACACAATTTCCCCGGCCCTGCTCAGGCACACCGAAGCGCTCTGAAGTTCTGATGATCTGTTTGTACAGCTTTGCTTACACAATGAAATCATAATAATAACGATAATTTTGTTATGTGATCAAATGTTTTAAACTGTTCCCTTGACGGACGCCAGTAGAGTCTGACCAGTCGTTTGTCTCGTGATCAAAATTACAACTCAAAACATTGGTCTGTGACACCAAATTTTAATTTTATAATTTATTTGAGGGGCAGAAAATGTGTAGAATTTTCAATTTTATCAAGAAAAAAAAGAGAACTTCAACCAAAATAATTTTTTAATGTTTTGAAGGAATTTTTTTTTCAAGAAAAAAAGTCTTTCAAAAGAAGAATTTTTTAAATATATTTTTCAAGAAAGCGTTTTTAACGCCATTTAACGACTTTCTGTGAACAATTTTGATCCCGTTGGACCAGAATGAACACAAAGCGAGGATGTTCAATTGCTCCGACTGAGGCCCCGTACCTCTTTTCCGGTGGGCTTCCAGTTGAACTGTGGAACGGGGGAGCCGTAGGCGGAGCATCTGAGGGATACCGCATCTCCTTCGTTGGACACCTCCCCGCCGACCGGCGTTTCGATCACGGGCTTTCCTGCGGAGGGACAGAGGAAGGAGCGTGTAAATAAAACGCTTCCATCTCGCGCTGGGCGTAAACCGACGAGTTGGGAAGCGACGCCCCGGCTTGGCCCCTTCCTACAACTGTGCCGCGTCCTTCCTGAGCGACTTTCAGAGTTAGCTAACCTGCATTGTTAGTCAGCTAACACGCATTGTTAGCATCCTGTTGGCGTGTCGGAGGAGAAATAGCTTTTGATGGTTTATACAGATGCGGTTGACTTTGGACTGGACACTAGTCCAAAGTTAAGTGATTCCCAGCACCCCAAACAATTTGAAAGATTTACAGTATGGTTTTTTTTTTCATTTTCTGTATTCCTTTTTACAGGTAAAAACATTTAACCATACCGTACGTATGGTTAAATATTAGGGTTCAACACAATGTTGGACGCTAATATTTTAACAATTAAAATACATAATCATAGCTCACAGTTTATGTGTTTAGAGTTAGTTGATGTTTTTTCTTGTTTCTATCTTGCCAATTCCATTGGTCAGTGAAGGCACCACTGTCCTCTTTTTGAATGGGAATGAGAGAAGCTAGCTAGCTGTTCATGTGCGTGTATTATAGACAAGCTGCTACTGGCAAGCTAACTGAGCGATAGAAACATGTTTTGGGAATAGTCAGAGAAATCCAAATCACTCAGTAAAGTGATTGTTTAGCCACTTGACATTAGAGAAGGCACCACTGTCCTCTTTTTGAATGGGAATGAGAGAAGCTAGCTAGCTGTTCATGTGCATGTATTATAGACAAGCTGCTACTGGCAAGCTAGCTGAGCGATAGAAACATGTTTCGGGAATAGTCAGAGAAATCTAAATCACTCAGTAAAGTGATTGTTTAGCCACTTGACATTCTCATTCACTGACTTTCACGCATTCAGTCAAAAATAGGCCGAGATGTGACAGTACTTTACAACGTGAGGATGGTGAAACCAAGTTGACAAAAATAATAGCTGAACCTCACACACATAGATTTTTGTGTTATAGTAAATGCACAAGGTTTAAAATGTACAATATGAATAATTAATTAAATATTTGGTCACTATTCAACTGATTTTGTGTGTCGCGCAGCCAACCCAACTCCCGCGCTAAACAAATGATTACTGTGCAGTGATTCCAAGAGTTTTGAAGTCATGCCAGTGTCAGCGTGGTACCTTTAATGGTGAGGGTGGCGCTAGCCTGGTCCATCAGTCCCGGCACGGACGGCACGGCCCCGACGCATCTATACTCTCCGTCTTTCTCGTATGAGTCGGCCGTTATCGAGAGGGTCCCGTCCTGAGAGAGAACCTCGGAACCCTGCGGCGATGAAAACACGGACCATGTAAGAGCCGTTGCTGCGCTCAGAGGACACTTCATTTTGGGACAGCCATCCATCCAGTTTCTGTTGTGTTGCTCGTCATTAGAGGCGTGGCAGAGTTGGAGTCCCGCCCCCCAAAAATATTTTAAAAATCGTATTTATTCTAACTGTTTTCCATCGTGCATGTCCTCATTCGTGGGTGAACTGGAGCCTTTATTAGCTGTGCTGCCTTTATCAGGTACAACCATATGATTTTTTTTTTGTGCTTTTCTTAAAAGAGTGTGATTGAGGTACCGGTATTCATGAATATGTTTTGATTGTGATCGCGCTGCATCGCCCGAAGTAGTTGACAGTATTTTTTGGTTATTTATCACACATCCCCATTTTGCATTGAACCTCGGTCCACGGTGTGGGTGTACCGAATGTTGTGGCCTGCGAGTAGATGGGAAAGCACAAAGTGCGGCGTTCACACACAATCACACAGCGATAACAAAATGACAAGTCGTGGGCCCATGTGATTTTTCCCAAGGAGGCCGTGCCACGTTAACAAGAAGGAGAAACGCGGCACATAAAGTTGTACTTGATACTTGATGTCAACAAGACGCAACAGAAGATGTGTAAAGCCCGACAACAACTGAGAAACATTCTGGGCGTGACAATACTAAAGGACACTACTGCATGACTGCTGACGTGTTTGTTTGTTTGCGTTTTACAATTTTCTTGTTATTATTATGATTCATTCATTCATTCATTCATCTTCCGAGCCACTTGATCCTCACTAGGGTCGCGGGGGGTGCTGGAGCCTATCCCAGCCGGCTTCGGGCAGTAGGCGGGGGACACCCTGAATCGGTTGCCAGCCAATCGCAGGGCACACAGAGACGAACAACCAACCACGCTCACACTCACACCTAGGGACAATTTAGAGTGTTCAATTAGCATGCCACGCATGTTTTCGGAATGTGGGAGGAAACCGGAGCACCCGGAGAAAACCCACGCAGGCCCGGGGAGAACATGCAAACTCCACATAGGGAGGCCGGAGCTGGAATCGAACCCGGTACCTCTGCACTGTGAAGCCGACGTGCTAACCACTGGACTACCGGGCCGCTCTTGTTATTATTATTTGTTGTTATTATTTTAATTATTTTTAGATTTTATGGTGCCAAACTTTGCTGTCGTGCTGCCTGCGCACATCAAGATGAAAAGTTTTTCGCCATTTAGCGTTGCCCATCTATCTATACGGGGTTTAAATGTGTAAACAATCGGAAAAAGAAATGACCCTAAAATGGCCTCTTCAAACAAAATGGCAGACTTTTTGTGTCTTTTTCAGGCTTGGGTTTTTGAGACTTTGTTGTGAGTCTATTCGGGATAGACAAATTTGATGTTGCTTTGTGAACGTGGCTTTGGGAGGGGGTGCGGTGAGTGGGGGACGCTACATACATTTTCAAAAAGGCTATCGAATCCATTTTCAAGGGTCACTCCCCGCTTTGCACCTGGTGCTTTGTAACCGAAAATGAAATGTCACATAAAACTACTTCTCCAAAATGTCAAATGATCACCTCTCTGGCAATAAGGTGTGATATTTGCCCGGTGTCGTGGGGGGGGGGGGGGGGGAAGCAGATAAAAACACACGCCTCACCTTTTTCCATTGCACCGTATGTGGGGCAGAGGCTTTGGTCTTACACTGCCACTCCACACTGTCTCCAAGCATGACAACCTGAGGCTTCGCCGGAGTCACACTCATCGGATCAATGTCTGACATGGGGTGGCGGAGGGGGTTGGGGGGGGGGGGAGAATAAAAATCAATTTAGAGCCTCGGCGAGCATGTAATAAAGCCCTTAACAGGGTTACACAAAGTTGAATATTTGGAAGTACAAAGCTAATGGCTTTTCTCTGAAGTTAACCCCACGTTGTGCTGAGCCCGTTCCGGGCAATTCCGAGGTTATCTTCCCTTAATGTGTTTGATAGTGTCAAATTAAGGATGGCTTGAAAGTGACGCCTGAACCGTGAACAAGCCGAATGGACGGTCGGACCCTTTTGTCCTTTCCACGCACGTCCCCCGGCGATTTGGTCGTTTTCCCTCCTTTCAGATCAAAGTCAAATAAAGCGAATTCATCGGTTATGTCTGAAAGATTATCATGGGTGATGAAGGATTTTTAACGTGACATCGTCGCCATTTCGGGGGTCAGTGGGGGGGGGGGGGGTCGCTATATGTTAAGAACAGCTCTCGAATGACAAATCGGACTTCAGTAGTTGAGACAAATGGGAAGCCGTATGGGGATAAAGAATAGAGTTACCGATGCAGCTGATTGTTTTCTGACATTTACATTCTCCACTACTTGTCACTGTGCAATTGATAATATAATCAATATATGAATCCATAGAGTATATGCGGGCCACTGGGCGGTGATGGTGATGTTTGCGCAGGTCACTCACAGTGCACGCTGAGGGTGATCTCGCCCTTCAGGTCGGCTTCGAGGTTGTCGAAGTCGATGGCCTTGCACGTGTACACGCCGGCATCGGTGCGCTTGGCGGATTTCAAGGTCAGGAGGCCACCCTGGCCGAAGACGACCTTGTCCTGGAGGGAGGGAGAAACACACACACACAAAAAAAAAGCCTACCATTGAAAAATGGTTGTGAATTTTACGCAGAGGAAACATTTGCGTGGATAACAATTCTAATAACTGGCGGTAAACTGTTGTATGATGACTTACACAAATCGATACTGCACTGCCTGCCACAAGACAAAACTCATGTATCTTTTTAAAATTTGTTTCTAAAAAATTTGAACTAAAAAAAAAAAAAAAAAAAAAAACACAAAACATTTTCTTTGTGTTTGGATGAATATAAAAACAGAGCAGAAATAATTTTCCTTTTTTTTCTAGATATAAAAAAATGTAAGCCCTGCTTTTTGTTGGACAGCAATGATATGTAGATTTTCTGCATGTTTTGGATGAAAACAAAAAAAAGTAAAAAGAAAAAATGTGTTCTCCTTTGGTTTCATCCGACAATGTCTTTGAACGTACGTCTTTGGTGAAGTCAAACTCGGGCTGAGGGTTTCCATCTGTCTCGCACTTCATGGTGACGTTGTCACCCTCTTTGACGGCGCCGGGGTTGAGAAGTGTAAACGTCGCCGTCTCGGAGGGGTCTAGATGGACAAGGACAGATATTGGAAGGGAACAGGTGAGAATTCTTCGACTGGGTGAGTTTCCAACACCATACTTTGTCATCAATAGACCTACAAAGCATTCCAAAAGTACTTTCCCAGTTACTCCTCTTTCCTGGCCTCATTCTCCACATTCTTTGACTTTTGCGGTGGGCATATTAACCGTGACGGCAACAAAGAATCAGCTACATGACGTTCAGAAGCCGTAACGGTGCCTTATAATGTTCCAGATTCAACTTCAAAGCAAAACTGTAATTTGAGTGAGCGGTTACGGACTTATGTCGTTTAAAAAAAACAAAAACTGAAACAAAAATACTTTAGCTTATATAGAACTCGGTTTATGGTCTATAAGGTATGTAAAAGAAAAATCTATTTGTGTTATTTCTATTGAATCGCACTAAAAGAGCCACTAGCTGCTAGCTAGCATTCCACAACAATCGTATGGATAGCATCCTGCTAATGCTAACGTGACTACTTTAGCTACTTTTTTACACTTTTATTTGATTCCATAAACAGCTAGCTACTAAGTAGAAAAATCTACTTGTGTTATTTCTATTGAATCGCACTAAAAGAGCCACTAGCTGCTAGCTAGCATTCCACAAAAATCGTATGGATAGCATCCTGCTAATGCTAACGTGACTACTTTAGCTACTTTTTTACACTTTTATTTGATTCCATAAACAGCTAGCTACTAAGTAGAAAAATCTACTTGTGTTATTTCTATTGAATCGCACTAAAAGAGCCACTAGCTGCTAGCTAGCATTCCACAACAATCGTATGGATAGCATCCTGCTAATGCTAACGTGACTACTTTAGCTACTTTTTTACACTTTTATTTGATTCCATAAACAGCTAGCTACTAAGTAGAATCTACTTGTGTTATTTCTATTGAATCGCACTAAAAGAGCCACTAGCTGCTAGCTAGCATTCCACAAAAATCGTATGGATAGCATCCTGCTAATGCTAACGTGACTACTTTAGCTACTTTTTTACACTTTTATTTAATTCCATAAACAGCTAGCTACTAAGTAGAAAAATCTACTTGTGTTATTTCTATTGAATCGCACTAAAAGAGCCACTAGCTGCTAGCTAGCATTCCACAAAAATCGTATGGATAGCATCCTGCTAATGCTAACGTGACTACTTTAGCTACTTTTTTACACTTTTATTTGATTCCATAAACAGCTAGCTACTAAGTAGAAAAATCTACTTGTGTTATTTCTATTGAATCGCACTAAAAGAGCCACTAGCTGCTAGCTAGCATTCCACAACAATCGTATGGATAGCATCCTGCTAATGCTAACGTGACTACTTTAGCTACTTTTTTACACTTTTATTTGATTCCATAAACAGCTAGCTACTAAGTAGAATCTACTTGTGTTATTTCTATTGAATCGCACTAAAAGAGCCACTAGCTGCTAGCTAGCATTCCACAAAAATCGTATGGATAGCATCCTGCTAATGCTAACGTGACTACTTTAGCTACTTTTTTACACTTTTATTTAATTCCATAAACAGCTAGCTACTAAGTAGAAAAATCTACTTGTGTTATTTCTATTGAATCGCACTAAAAGAGCCACTAGCTGCTAGCTAGCATTCCACAAAAATCGTATGGATAGCATCCTGCTAATGCTAACGTGACTACTTTAGCTACTTTTTTACACTTTTATTTGATTCCATAAACAGCTATCTAGCATTCAATGACCAATCACAATTGGTTAGATACCAGCACTAAATGTTGGTAGGATAACGAGAACAATAACAAAACAAGAGCCGTGTTCATCACAGACATTTTCAAAGGAGGCCTGCCATTTTGGTACGCTTACAGTTGAGGTTGAGGTTGATAGTGTCGGACTTCTTCTGCTTGATCTGGTCCCCCGGCATGCTGTACTCCACCGTGCACTGGAACACCGAGTCCTTGTCGGCCTTGGTGGGCTGCATGTAGAGGGTGCTTCTGACGGTGTACAGGCCCGAGGCCTCCTTCACCAGCGACGGAACCATGTAGGTCTCTTTCCAATCAAGATTGATAATGTGAGTTGTGTTCAACGGGGCGTTAACAATACAATTACCGGTATATTTATCGACATACTTTCTTTCTTGTCCTTGACCTCCGCAAGGGGCTGGCCATCTTTAAACCAGATGATCCTTGGCTGCGGGTGCCCATTCATTGTCAAGCAGCTACCAATCTGATTGACAGGACCAAAAGTGTTACCATTCTGTCGTCGGTCTAATTGTTGAATCAGTGCACCCCAATGAAATGAGCTGGATTTCCAATGACCTGTTCTCGCCTGTCAAAACCAAAAACCGTCACATTTTTGTGTTGTACTGTATACAAACTGCGGCCCGGTAGTCCAGTGGTTAGCACGTCGGCTTCACAGTGCAGAGGTACCGGGTTCGATTCCAGCTCCGGCCTCCCTGTGTGGAGTTTGCGTGTTCTCCCCGGGCCTGCGTGGGTTTTCTCCGGGTGCTCCGGTTTCCTCCAACATTCCAAAAATATGCGTGGCAGGCTGATTGAACACTCTAAATCCTCCCTAGTTGTGAGTGTGAGCGTGAATGGTTGTTCGTTTCTGTGTGTGCCCTGCGATTGGCTGACAACCGATTCAGGGTGTCCCCCGCCTACTGCCCGAAGACAGCTGGGATAGGCTCCAGCACCCCCCGCGACCCTAGTAAGGATCAAGCGGCTCGGAAGATGAATGAATGAATGAATGTATACAAACTAAAGCTGTGGGGATTCCAATGGACGTGGAACAACTCTTAATTTTGCCACGTGTGTATCGTCATTTGAATGGGGAGCCCAATATGTGTTCATGTGAGGAGTACCAGCGCACTGTGTGCGTCCAGGCTGGTTCCTATGAGCGCTACACCAAGTTTATGCGTGTGGATGAAAATAGATAGCCAGCTAATGAACGTTAAATAAATAATTCGGCAGTACGGCCGATAACGCTCATCTCAGCAGAGTATCAATGCCTCTTTCCTTTGTTTGTTGCCGGCCTTTGACTCACTCTGTCACAAATGAAGGCAAACAAATGAAGGGTGTGAACCAACTTCAGCCCAGCTGGCTAACTCGCTTAGCTAATGGATGCAGCTGGTGTTGGGCAATGAGGATTTATTATTTACAACACCAAGAGGCGCAAAACCTGACCCAGCTGCTAGCTTTGGCCATAACGTGGCATCGGATCTTTGGTAAAGCAAGCCATTTTAAACTAAAAAGAAAAAGAAAAGCATCTGCCACCATACCTTCCGGTTCAATAGCTTTATAATAATTGAATGTCCGTCTACCTTACCATTAAGATCAAGTTGGATTTTTTCCATTTGTTCGATGTGTGTTTTTTTTCCAGACAATTTGAATGGGTAAAATTTAAAACCATTTGGCAGTTATTCGCCGGTGTTGACATGATTGGCGAATTAGGATTCTGTGCTCGAGGCCGAACTTGAATAAAAATTGCATCAACACATTTTATATTGAATGTCATGATACTGTGCAAGTGTACCTAATGAGGGATCCAGTATCCGTATATCAGCAGAACCGCCCCCCCCCACCCCCCCACCACCACCACACACACATTGCAAACACACCTCGGAGCTGTCCGGCTGTCCCACAGAAATGGCTTGGCTTGACGCTTGTGTGAGGGTGGGCTTCTCTGGAGCAACTGAGGAAGGCAAAAAAACCAAAAAAACAGAAGTAGATGAACATGATGATAAACAATCATATCATTATGATTCAGAGGAAGCAACACCCGCACCTTTAACCTCGAGATGCAAACACACACACAAAACAGCGCGGCCATCCCACGCTGGCTCCTGACCTTGTTAATTCAGTTGAGCAGTAAATATCCTGCTCGGCGTTATTCCAACCGTGACCCGCTTCACATGAGACGATAAGGCTTGGATCAAACAAACACGCACGCACACGCACACGCACACTCACAAAAGAAAGAAAAAAAACCTCCTAAGCTTGTAAAAATAATCACACAGGTGCAAGATGCACCAGCAGCTGTCCAAAGCTTAGAAAACGACATTATCTTGCTCTCAAAAGGAAACAAATACACGCACACACACACACACACACACACATATATATATTATATATATATATGTAAATTAATCCACTTTAAGCCACCGGTGTCTGGAATATATCCCATTGGGTCATCGTAGGGCTTTTCCCCACAACAATAACGAGGTGCTCCCAAGTCAGATTTTATGTTTCTCTGCATGACATGTGTGCACTCGCAACAACAACAAGGCACTCTAACAGTCTTTTGTAGTAGGTGAGGTACGACTCATGTTGGGGCCAAGGTGTGTCACTGAATAACAACAAACATTCATTCATTCATCTTCCGAGCCGCTTGATCCTCACTAGGGTCGCAGGGGGTGCTGGAGCCTATCCCAGCCGTCTTTGGGCAGTAGGCGGGGGACACCCTGAACTGGTTGCCAGCCAATCACAGGGCACACAAAGACGAACAACCATCCACGCTCACACTCACACCTAGGGACAATTTGGAGTGTTCAATCAGCCTGCCACGCATGTTTTTGGAATGTGGGAGGAAACCGGAGCACCCGGAGAAAACCCACGCAGGCCCGGGGAGAACATGCAAACTCCACACAGGGAGGCCGGAGCTGGAATCGAACCCGGTACCTCTGCACTGTGAAGCCCACGTGCTAACCACTGGACTACCGGGCCGCAACAAACAAACAAACAAACAAAAAAAAAATCCGGTATACCGAATTCGTGAGCAACACTTTGACACGCCACAATCGAGTCCGAAATAGTTCTGAGTGTGCACATCTTTTAGCAACGATCAGCAAACAAAGAATTCTCAGAATTCACTTGATAGGCTCTCTAAAGCTGTGTTTCCTCTGAGTGGCCATTTACTCGCGATGCCAAAGCCCAGAAACCAGCATTGCTCAGCTTCCAGGAGACCATAAAAACACGACAGACGTCATATAATTCATCCTCCTCTCGAGTAGATTCAGGCCGCCGAATGTAACTGTTGAATAGCTCTGGGCTGTTTTTTTCCACTAAGTGCTCGAAACGAAAACGTTCAAACAGCACTTCGTTGCGGTACTGTCCGACACTCCACTGTTAATAAAAGTCGCCCCCTCACCACTGACCAAACTTCTTTTTTTTCTTTTTTTTTTTTACATCACAGTTAATGGCTAACATGGCAGCACTGTTTCTGAGTACAAGCTGGACCACGAAAACCTGTTTTGTTCCTCTTTCTATCTTCAACAGACGGCAGATGATCAGAATTCTTTTTCTTTTTAATTCACAACACAATGCTAACGATGCATGCTGTCTTGTTCTTTTGGCATTTTTCTATCGTATCCATCCATCCATCCATCCATCATCTACCGCTTATCCGGGGCCGGGTCGCGGGGGCAACAGCTTTAGCAGGGAAGCCCAGACTTGCCTCTCCCTAGCTACTTCTTCCAGCTCTCCCCGGGGGATCCCGAGGCGTTCCCAGGCCAGCTGGGTGACATAGTCTCTCCAACGTGTCCTGGGTCTTCCTCTGGGTCTCCTCCCGGTGGGACATGCCCGGAACACCTCACCAGGGAGGCGTTCATGAGGCATCCGAATCAGATGCCCAAGCCACCTCATCTGGATCCTCTCGATGTGGAGGAAAAGCGGCTCGACTCGGAGCCCCTCCCGGATGACCGAGCTTCTCACCTTATCTCTAAGGGAGAGCCCGGACACCCTGCGGAGAAAACTCATTTCGGCCGCTTGTATCCGGGATCTCGTTCTTTCGGTCACGCCTTCTATCGTATCAAAAAATAAAAAATAAAAATCCTCAACATATCTCCAATATCGTGACGAGCGTCGTCCACTTGTACACCCTCGGCCATTTTCTTTAATAAGTTCACTGGGGGTCAATTAACCATCAGCTAATCATTCTCGACACAAGTGATGAAAAGTTCAATCACACCTGTCATGTCTGATACATGTCAGCGAAATCACACTTGGAGGGGTTCGACCCCACCAACTCTGCGTGTGTGTCCTTGGACCACCCACAGTCACCCCTGATTAGACACCCTTCATACTTTTACTCGCATCGCCCCAGAGTTAGGGCGAGTGATTTCATGGCTAACTTCCTCCCACAATGTCGAGACGTGTTGGAATATAGTCCCGTGCGTGCATTTTCAAAGCACTTTGACGCGCGCTAAGTATGTTTTAATCTCATCTCATTACCTCCTTGAAACCGTACCCGACTGTCAATCATCTGCCAATCTACCAAAGTGTGTTCCGATAAAAATCGCCAAAATTCGTCACTGGATCAAAATCACCATGAAGTTTCAAATGCCGACCACTGTGCTAAAAACCCCGACTTAGCTCGCACAAATGAAAGATTGTTGGGCAGGCGAGGGATGAATTTATTTATTTTTGTAAATGAATTTATATATAGGGCGGCCCGGTAGTCCAGTGGTTAGCACGTCGGCTTCACAGTGCAGAGGTACCGGGTTCGATTCCAGCTCCGGCCTTCCTGTGTGGAGTTTGCATGTTCTCCCCGGGTCTGCGTGGGTTTTCTCCGGGTGCTCCGGTTTCCTCCCACATTCCAAAAACATGCATGGCAGGCTGATTGAACACTCTAAATTGTCCCTAGGTGTGAGTGTGAGCGTGGATGGTTGTTCGTCTCTGTGTGCCCTGCGATTGGCTGGCAACCGATTCAGGGTGTCCCCCGAGTACTGCCCGGAGACGGCTGGGATGGGCTCCAGCACCCCCCGCGACCCTAGTGAGGATCAAGCGGTACGGAAGATGAATGAATTAATTAATTAATTTATATATTTTTAAAATTTATTTTAAGATTTTAGAAGCATTCGAAGCGTTCGTTCAAAGAAGATTCCGCAAAGCTGGCGGTCACTTGTCACGTTTATGAATATCAGCAAACTGTTAGCATGTTAGCATTCTAGCACCGTTTGACTCTTCTCAAACTTGAATTTTGCAAAGACTGTAAATTTTGCAGGGTCACTATTTACAAGACTACAACTTTGATTCTTTTGGCGTTTTTCTCCCCCGCAGTGCAAATCATTCCCATCGGTTTTATTGTTGGCCATATCAAAAAGACTAAAAGACGCATTTGCTATTGTCATAAAGCCAAGACGAGTAAAAGACTCATCTAACCTAACACAAAATGATGGGAACGACGGGAGCGTGCTGTGACTAGTAAAACTCTAAAACTTAATTCTGACTCTTTCTGAGACTGTGGACATTGTAAGCAGAGCATGAGGCGGACTCACAGAAAACTTTGAGCATAGTGGAGGCTTCTCCATTGCCAGCAGGTCCGGCGGTGACCGAGCAGAAGAAGACGAGTCCATCGGAAGGTTGGACCGATGCGATGGTTAAGGTGGAGTCCTCGCTGATGCTGACGCGGCCGCTCAGGGGCGTGTCCTTGTCGCTTTTGGCCTCGCCGCCCTGCGTGCGGTAAGCCACACGCTTCCTGTTTCCCTGAATCTCCTAAAAAGACAAAGAAAAAGGGAAGGAGAGTTGTCCAGCCGACACGTAGCGAGTTTACATGGACCTGTGGTCAGGTCCTATTGCAAAAAGCCTGTGAGAATATAAAAAATATAAACATGCTAGCATGCTAGGTCCCCATAAGGCACAACGCTGCAGCAAACGCAACCCAAAGGTAAGAGCAATCACTCACGATGTGCCACTCCACGATGGTGTTGCTAGACGACGGCGAGACGGTGTACGTGCAGGGCAGCTTGGCGGTCTCGTCCTTCAACACTTCCACTTTCGGAGCCACGTTGACCGTCACCGACGCTCGGCACACTGCCGTAGACAAAGACACAGGGTTGAGTATACATTAGCGCAAGTAAGTTGACACAAGTATCCGCCTGGCCCAGCAACGCGGCACGTGCATAATAAATGAACCATGTCGTCAATTTCTCAGCTACAAAATCTACATGTGAATAATTGATGCGTTGTGAGAAAGCTAGAGAGAGCGGGAAGGGAAGGGAAGGGAAGACAACGTCTAGAGGGGCCCCGTCCTAATAACGAACGGGGCAAGGACCGATGAAAGCGTGTTTGCTGTCTGCAGTGACATAAGAAGAGATGAGTGGACAAGCTGAAATAAGGAAAGGAAACATGTAAGGGGACTATGGAGGAGGCATCCGTGTACACTCACACACACACACACATTCAGCATATTCGATTAAGTGACTCACTGGCACATGCAGAAAGAGCCCAAACGTAACGCACGCGGTGCACGTGTTTGATCTTTTAGAAAACAGGAAAATTTAATTTGGATCGAGCGGAGAGTCAGCCGATGTGGACTTGTGTGACGTTTAGACGCGCGCGCGCACACACGCGCACGCACACTTTCATTCCCAGTGTGGGACGAATAAAGGATATCTTATCTTATCTTATCTTATTCGCGATCGTTGGTCCTGTAGTGTTCAATCGGCTTTACAGACCAGACAGCTGGACAGACAGAGCTGGGCAATTAGAGCATAATTAGGGAATCCTCAATCCAGTGTGAGCCTTGCGTGTGTGTGATTGTGTTTATGTGTATGGGGGGGTTCAGAGAATGGGTGTGGTTGTAGGGCTTGGAGAGATATGGGGTGCGTCTTGCTACATGGGGGTCTCGTTAGTTTACTCAGGCCAGATAATCCGATTTACCCAAAGAGAGGGAAAGTGTGTGTGTGTGTGTGTGTGTGTGCGTGTGTGTCCGTGCGTGAGACTCCTGGGGGGTATGACTGGGTAGTGAGACAGATGGGAATGAGACGGTCAGACTGTGACATGGACGCACACACACATACACACATATACACACACACACCCCCTTACATTTGATCTATTATTAAGGTGTTTTGACGAGAAACCAAAAAAAATGGTAAAAAGCTCCAGCTGAGTACAGTATGTGTGCATTAGTGTGTGTGTGTGTGTGTGTGTGCATGCGAGGCACTGTCGAGGAGTCAAAGCGTGGCGGCAGAAAGGAGACGACCTGCAAAAGAGATATCGGTCCTGCGTCTCCTGAAAAGTTAATGCCGAGCTGTCTTCAATGCTCTCGCTCTCGTCTTTTATGCACTTTCCTTCAATTCCTCTCGCCTGCAGAAGCGCATGCACGCACACACACACACACACACACACACACACACATACACACACACACACGCATTCTTCCTCATTAACAGAAGAAGCCAACTGGATCCTCTCCTTTCCCTTTCACCTACTGCTGTATTCCAGACATCAAAACCAGGGCTTGTTTCAAGACCCCGTCTCCAAGACCATTGTTTAATACACAACACACACACACACTCGCCGGCAAGCAGAAGAGCGCGAAAAAAAGTCGACAAAAAAGAAAGAGACAGCACCCATTTGTCTTCTCGCTCACCCAAACATTGCTCATGAGGGAGGGAGGGAGGCAGTTCGGCCTGTAAAGAGGAGCCGCCGCATGCATCACGGTCCACTCGGTGTGTGTATGTGTGTGTACCTGTGTGAGTGCGAGTGTGTGTGTGTGTGTGGTCCAAAACAACCTTGGTGGCTAAGTGGATTATTGTGAGTTAGACTGTTGGCAAAGCAAACAGAATTCTGGCGCAAAAGGACTCAGTCACCTCGAGCGGAAGGTCACGAAAGGCTGGGCTCCAGTTTCGAGTGCCCACGTGCCAATTAAATGCGGGTATTTGTATTTATACTGACGGAGCACATGAAACTCGCGATGTCATCCAATGAGAGTGATCGTCCGATACTGGGATCGGTTCCAATCACCTGGATTCAGTGTAAAATTGCCAATTTTCGAGCTACAACTATTGATTTTTCTCCTAAATAGTCAATGAATCCGTTCTTTTTTTCCCCATTGAATTGATAAATCCGATTTTTTTGTTACGAGGTAAAAAAAGGGGTGCGATATTCCTCTTGCCAATCATGCTGGAGTATGAAATTAATAATACAATCAATTTAATTAAGTAGGGCGGCCCGGTAGTCCAGTGGTTAGCACGTCGGCTTCACAGTGCAGAGGTACCGGGTTCGATTCCAGCTCCGGCCTCCCTGTGTGGAGTTTGCGTGTTCTCCCCGGGCCTGCGTGGGTTTTCTCTGGGTGCTCTCCGGTTTCCTCCCACATCCCAAAAACATACGTGGCAGGCTGATTCAACACTCTAAATTGTCCCTAGGTGTGAGTGTGAGTGCGAATGGTTGTTCGTTTCTGTGTGCCCTGCGATTGGCTGGCAACCGATTCAGGGTGTCCCCCGCCTACTGCCCGAAGACAGCTGGGATAGGCTCCAGCACACCCCGCGACCCTGGTGAGGATCAAGCGGCTCGGAAGATGAATGAAAATGAATGAATTTAATTAAGTATATGTCAAACAAAATCTTGTAGAAGGAAAATAAGACTGCCGAGTACAGTCACGTTGTTTTTCAACTGTAGTTCCTCCATCTGACCATTAGGTGGCACCCACATAGCCGGTTTGAAGGAGAAAAAGAAATCTGACGTCATATCGTGGAGCGCTGCTACGCCGTAAACTCGTGAAAAAATAAGGTCTGGAAAAAAATAGTATCTATGTATTCCCGTTCATTTTGTACAGCGCACCATTTTCATCTGCTTACAAGATATTTATTATTCATGTAGAGTTGACGCAGACGAGGCCGCTCTCATTCGGCTCGATCTCATTCCCCCCCCCGTGTTGTAAATGTGTACAGAGAGATTCACTTTGCCGTTCGAGAAAACTTGCGCATTCACATCGCAAAACCGATGCAGCTATATTGCATTTCATTCTATTCTCTTTGCAATCAAAGTGAATTTGGCTTCACCTGTTTCGTCCGCTATTAGGTAATTACGGCATAATAGACTATAAATGTTAAAAAAAAAAAAAAAAAGAAATCACATTTCCAGAGCTCCCGTTTTTTTTTTTTTTAGGTCAAAGTCACTCAAAGACAGGACGATGATGCCGGAAATTTGTGATAAATCCACCAGCAAAAGGTCATACATGAAAACTAGGAAAGGGTTGTTGTTTTGAATTGTCCCTTTGTCGTAAAGACACACTTTTTGAGAGGCGGTGCGCAATTTACGACTTGGACTGATTGCCAAGACAAACGGACAACTTTGAGTCTTCGACGAGGCAGACATGCTGACCGTCGAGTCACTGCGCTGCACTCGGGTTGACCGCATTAGGTGAAATAGTATTGGCCCCGCTGTACAGTAGTCTATTGTACAGTGCAGTCAATGCATGTGTGTGGGAGGGTGGGGGGAGAGGGGCAGTGAATGGACGGGGGTGAGGGGGGGGGGTGTCGGGGACCCCCACGTAAAGCTCTGAATTCTGTCAACGGAGGGTTGATGAGAGCCGAACAGGTGCAGGCCAGCAGCTGCTGCCGCACGCACACGGGCGAGCTCGCTCATGCACTCGGAGGCCAACAATGGGCATCAAAAAGCGAATGTGAAAGGCGACTGGAGTGGCTGGGAGCGGGGGTAGGGGGAATGGGGGGTGGAGGGGGTGGGGGGCGTAGATGGCTGTGGGTGGAAGGTGACTGTGGAGGAGACACTGTAAAAAGGCAAACTCAAAGTGTTGTTCTGGATTGATGGAAAACGGACTTTTGAATTGCAGTTCCATCGTCATCGTCCATTTATCGCGGAAGTTAAAGTCCAGATCGCGGAAAAGCCCCGGGGACACAACGCCCCCGCCCCTCCCCCTCCTAACACATCGCAAAACTATTTTTACAGATAACAGATTCATGTTGATGATGGAAAAAAAAAAAAACACGTGACAATTTGTTACTCGTCTTTCTGGTCTGCCTCCCCACATATCGAAAGCGAAATGAAACAACCACGAACAACTTTTGCCATTCGCCCATTTCTCAAAATGTGTCCGTGAGCAAGAAATTCCACACTTGCTCTCCGTAACAGTGGCGTCAAGTTCCACAACTAACTGCAACGAGTGAAAATATGCGATCCAGAGGGACCGTACCATTTTTTTTTGGTTCAAACTTAGTTTTTCTTTAAATCTTTGAAATACATTGTAAACACATTTCAAAAGAAGCGAAATTGCCGCACTGTTCGCGGTGTAGTGCCTTTGAGAGGCGGGCTCTGGCGGGGTCTGTGTGACATCACCGAGCCTGCGCGCGAGTGTCTGGTGGCTAGCTGTGAATGACGCTCATTGTCGAACTATTTTACTGTCCGTTAAACCGCTGAAAAGTACATTGGCGAGCGTGGCTCTCCTTTCCCAAATGCAAGGGTATCATACTGCAAAAGGCCATTTAAAACAAACAAACAAAAAAAGCAATATAGCATTACATATTCCTGAAAGCGACACTTGGGAGCTTTTTTGAATTGAAGGGGGGTGGGGGGGGGGGGGTGAATAAACGCATAATAGGTGTACTTTAACAGTCTGCTTCGCAACTGCATGCCCACTCTGCATAAATATACATAATCAGCGTGCGGGAAAGATGCAAGTATATAAAATGTCACCATTCCCCAAGGCACACACTGCGAAAAAGAGAATTTTCTATGAATACGCTGAGCGTGTCAAGACAGCTAAGAAAAATGTCTACCGGCACCCTAAAAGCTTACTTGTAACAAAAAAAGTGAAACGTTGTTAATACCAAATGACGGAAGCAAGGACGAGGGAGGCGAGTCTCTTCCCCCTAAGGACTGAAAGAACCTCCATTTTTGGAGCGCGTTGCATTCTACTTTCATGTTTTGTCTCTCGCCGCCTTCGCCATATTGTACGGAGCCGTCTGGTAGAGGTCACAATAAGTAATAATTAAAAATAATTTCGAGCGACGACTGCAATGTGTGAAGATGATATCGGAGTCTTTCATTTTCCACCCTTCCTGTCTTGATTCAAAGGTGCGCGTGGGGCGGCCTCCGTTTGAGCAGAGCAGGCTTCTGATTCAATGGCGGTGAGACCGCCGGCCTCAAAGCCGATGCGCCGATATGACCGAGACACTGCGCCGCAAATAATAGGCCGTGGGAGTCTTTGGTCTCCTGTGTGTGGACTTGTAAAGGCCGTCCACCCCAGCAAGTCAAAGTCGCACCTGGAAGCCCCGTGGCGACACATGAAAACACTCACGGGAGTGGGAGGGGGGGGGGTCACAGCTGGTGATTTATTATTGCCTCAAAGTCCTTATTTATTTATTTATTTGCATTTGGTTCACGCCTTGAGTGCGATTCAGCAGGTGTGGGGTGGGGGTGGGGGTCTGATGTTCTCACGGACTCGATGCTGACGTGACGGCTGTTAAGTAATTAGCATGCGCGTTCGCGGCTACCTTGATGGGTCGTAAACGGAACAATATCGACGCACTTGCACGCGCGGCTTGTTTACGCAATCACTTTGCGATATTAAATTTGATTGGCGTCGTCCGAGGAAAATATAAATATCTGATTAATCGTCTGATCTTCCAGCTCCGGCCTCCCTGTGTGGAGTTTGCATGTTCTCCCCGGGCCTGCGTGGGTTTTCTCCGGGTGCTCCGGTTCCCTCCCACATTCCAAAAACGTGCGTGGCAGGCTGATTGAACACTCCAAATTGTCCCTAGGTGTGAGTGTGAGCGTGGTTGGTTGTTCGTCTCTGTGTGCCCTGCGATTGGCTGGCAACCGATTCAGGGTGTCCCCCGCCTACTGCCCGAAGACAGCTGGGATAGGCTCCAGCACCCCCCGCGACCCTAGTGAGGAAGCGGCCCGGTAGTCCAGTGGTTAGCACGTTGGCTTCACAGTGCAGAGGTACCGGGTTCGATTCCAGCTCCGGCCTCCCTGTGTGGAGTTTGCATGTTCTCCCCGGGTCTGCGTGGGTTTTCTCCGGGTGCTCCGGTTTCCTCCCACATTCCAAAAACATGCGTGGCAGGCTGATTGAACACTCTAAATTGTCCCTAAGTGTGAGTGTGAGTGCGAATGGTTGTTCGTTTCTGTGTGCCCTGCGATTGGCTGGCAACCGATTCAGGGTGTCCCCCGCCTACTGCCCGAAGACAGCTGGGATAGGCTCCAGCACCCCCCCGACCCTAGTGAGGAGGCGGCCCGGTAAGTCCAGTGGTTAGCACGTTGGCTTCACAGTGCAGAGGTACCGGGTTCGATTCCAGCTCCGGCCTCCCTGTGTGGAGTTTGCATGTTCTCCCCGGGTCTGCGTGGGTTTTCTCCGGGTGCTCCGGTTTCCTCCCACATTCCAAAAACATGCGTGGCAGGCTGATTGAACACTCTAAATTGTCCCTAAGTGTGAGTGTGAGTGCGAATGGTTGTTCGTTTCTGTGTGCCCTGCGATTGGCTGGCAACCGATTCAGGGTGTCCCCCGCCTACTGCCCGAAGACAGCTGGGATAGGCTCCAGCACCCCCCCGACCCTAGTGAGGAGGCGGCCCGGTAAGTACAGTGGTTAGCACGTTGGCTTCACAGTGCAGAGGTACCGGGTTCGATTCCAGCTCCGGCCTCCCTGTGTGGAGTTTGCATGTTCTCCCCGGGTCTGCGTGGGTTTTCTCCGGGTGCTCCGGTTTCCTCCCACATTCCAAAAACATGCGTGGCAGGCTGATTGAACACTCTAAATTGTCCCTAAGTGTGAGTGTGAGTGCGAATGGTTGTTCGTTTCTGTCTGTGCCCTGCGATTGGCTGGCAACCGATTCAGGGTGTCCCCCGCCTACTGCCCGAAGACAGCTGGGATAGGCTCCAGCATCCCCCGCGACCCTAGTGAGGAGGCGGCCCGGTAAGTCCAGTGGTTAGCACGTTGGCTTCACAGTGCAGAGGTACCGGGTTCGATTCCAGCTCCGGCCTCCCTGTGTGGAGTTTGCATGTTCTCCCCGGGCCTGCGTGGGTTTTCTCCGGGTGCTCCGGTTTCCTCCCACATTCCAAAAACGTGCGTGGCAGGCTAATTGAACACTCTAAATTGTCCCTAGGTGTGAGTGTGAGCGTGGTTGGTTGTTCGTCTCTGTGATTGGCTGGCAACCGATTCAGGGTGTCCCCCGCCTACTGCCCGAGGACAGATGGGATAGGCTCCAGCACCCCCCGCGACCCCAGTGAGGATCAAGCGGTTGGGAAGATGAATGAATGAATCGTCTGATCTGGTTGACGTATTAGGTCACGCCTTTTTTTGGTGAAGAGATCAGCGAGCTGTGAAAAACGCTACAGTGAACCGCTGGACATGTGGATGTTCACAAATTGAGAGAAAGTCAGATTAGGTTTACTAGTGGCACATTTTAGGTCCATTCTAAAATTTCACCCGGATGCCCAACATCACAAACTTTTTTTTTTCAGTTATGTTGCAGCAGTACGCTGTGCCGTTGCGGCTTGACGCATTCGGATATTGAGATGCACGGGGGACTTCACCACCTACGTCTGCAGTGCATTCGGTATTTTACAACATCAACAGGACTGCCATGAAAAGGATCATAAACGGGGATAAATGATGGAAAATTGATTTGTCATCAAGTGTAAAATTTATTTCTGAATTTTGCTGAGTCATTTTTCATTTCAATTAGATTTTTTTCTTTTTTTTTTAATTCGGTGAGTTGCCATTAGTTTTAAGGGCAAATGCTTGTTTACATTCAATGTGAGTGACGTCATGCACGCTCAACTTGCTCGGTTAATTTACGATGGCATGTTTTGCGTACGGCGCTTTGTGAGAGCTACGGCCGGATATAAACAAATTGGAGTGGTGCATAATATGGCTCTTTTAAAGCGTACAGTCCATTTGCACAGCACGCCACAAAAGCTTTGGAGGCACAAATCATCCCAGGAACGAGTCGACTGGGCAGGTGTCGTCTGCCGGCCGATCTGCGGGTGCGCATTCCTCAGTGGCGCACACGTGGTGCCCAAGCCGCGGCGTGCGCGGATAAATCACGGTCATCCCGGCTTGGCACTTTTTTTTTTTTAAACAGCGGTCACGTGGGCAACAAGATTCTTCTCTCCTGCATTCTTTTGTCCGTTGGGAGATTGCCTCTGTCGTCATGGCAGCGGGGTGGGCGATAAAAGTTGAGGCCATTCAAAAGGGGTGCGTTTTAGGGCGCAGCGGTCAACAAGTGTGTTTTGTCCGACAAGAGGATTAATCGGATAAATGCTGAGAGATAAGAGAAAAAGCAGGACAAAGCAAAATGTACAAGTCGGCTGCATGCTAGCCGAAAGTCTGTTGAGTCACTGTCAACTCGGTGACCGGCCAAACAAGACGATAGCATGATGTAAGCTTTGGGAAGTTAAGCTATGTCTACAGAAACCTCCTCCATGACGGCATTCTTCTGTTCAAATAAAACACTGGCATAGAAACGGAGTTCAGAAAATCCAGGAAGAGGCTATGTTAAAAAAAAAAAAAAAAAAAAAAAAGCAGGTCAACTTTAGTTTTTGCTACATAGCATTTACTGTTGTTTAATTTTAATTTTAAAACGATTTATTTTTCCCAATGACTGAATAGCTCCACCTTCAGCACCTGTCATAAGAAATGTTTCAACATTTCAGACCGAAAATAGGAAATACAATCTCATTACTTTTCAAATCAAATCGAACTAAATGAAGCAGGGCGTGGCTAGTTAGCAAGCTAGCCTAGCTCTGCCTGGCCTCCTTTCGGTCAAAACTCAATTTCACAAAGAAGCCAGAGATGGACTATGATGGGGGCAGGGGGGGGGGGGGGGGGGAGAAAATCAGTGGGGTGTCACCGAGGGGCCAGAGATGAGAGAGGATGTTAATATTTAATGTCTTGGGGCCCTACCCGTACATCACCCCCCCCACCCCCAATATTGGCCTCCTTCTGCCTTGAGGGGCCTCCAATTAACACAATTCTGTCCTTTCATTTCCCCTCGTAGCCTTGCTAGTCGCTCCTCTACAGCCGCTAGCTAAATATGAAATTGGGTACGAGGTAGCAAAAAAAAAAAAATGTACAAGCAGGAGTGAAAATGTGAGCACATGGAGTGAAACGAAGTGACAGGATAATGGAGTCCCCAGTGTGTCTTCGCCACATATTTATCAGAGTAAACGACTTAATGGATGGGAATGATATGCCGAATTTGGCTAGGAGAGGCATGTGAGCGGCGGTAAGGAATAATGGTCTAGTTTTTTTTTTTTTTTGTGGGGGGGGGGGCTGCCCTGACTGTTTTGTCATGTTAACCAACTACAGAATGGACATGAGGTTAAAATACACAAGTTCAGATGCGAAGACTCGGTCAGAAGGCATCGAAAAGTCTGTTAGCGCTGAGGCTTGTGCGAACGAGATGGTGACCAGAAGTCGTCTTTTTAAGGACAAGTCACATGTTTGGCGGCCGGATTAATCCACGGATGGCTGCCCACGTGAACGTTCCCATCAAGTCGTGAGCTAACATTCAGCTGCTAACATTTCTTTTATAGCAATACTCCACCATAAAGAAGTCATGCTAGCAATGGCACGCTCATGGTTAGCATAGCGGGTTGAGAAGCCGATGATATTTGAACACAAACGGTGGAACAACAGATGTAGACAGCTAATGTAACAATACTCACTGACACATAGTCTTTATCCACTCCCGGAAATGACTGATATTAACCCCATCTTTGAGAAACTGCGGCTAATCTCTTGAAAAGATCAAAAGCCGCGATGAGTCGTATCTCAAGGCCCCGCTGTATTGGTTGTTGGCGACACCAACAAATGTGTCTTTCGCTTTGCTGGACTCACCTCTCCTCAGAGGGAGGAGTGCCTTGTGGATAATGCACGTATCCTTTTCAGTAGCAAAAGCACAATCTGTAGTCTGTCAAAGCGAGACCGGAGGGACGAGCGAGGCTGACTGGGTATAAATAAAACGGCAAAGACATTAGGGCTGCGGCTAATCTCACTAAAAGCTCGGGATAAAGTGCCGCCGCCTAGGCTGTTTGGTCTCTCGCTCGCTGTCACTTTCCCCTTGAATCAATTCGTCCTTTCCAAGTCATTTCCAAGCGTGCTGCGCAGATAAATACTCGGCCCATTTACGCTAATGCAATTCAGCCTGTGGACTGTACGTGTGCGCAGTTAGGAAAAACGCGCACGGGTTTATCTCAGCCGGAGGGGAAATGAGACTTCGAGTAAGTACATATGCAAATATACAGTATGCTATCTACGCTAACCTGCGAAATCCATTTGTAATTCACAGTGCCCTTCGTGAGTCAACAACTCCATTCTTCAAACATTTCCTCTTGTCAAGATTTTTTTTTTTTTTTTTAATTCCCATCCACCCGCAGCAGCTGTATTTTCCCACCCGAGCATTTGTGCTGGCCAAACACAAAGGGTCACGCTCACGCCATCCACAAACAATGAGTGTCAACAACACCGACATGATGCCATACTTTGCTTCCTTATTTCACCACTTGGGAATTTCTTAACGCCACTTTGCAAATTCCGGCTGTTTCATGAGCACGGGTAAAGAGCAAAATGATGATAACCATAGCATAGGATCTTAAAGCGATAGAGGGGGCGTCTCTGTCCTGGCTGCTTGGTGCAATTTAAAAAAGTCCTAAAATTTAAGGACTATTATTTGTTTGATGACATATTGCTGAACTTTTATCGTATCAATAGTTGCTCTCACCTGTCAATCATTGCCGCGTATAACATTGCAAAAAAGTTCTATTTCTGTCATTTTTATTTTAATTTTTTTTTAATATCAATGTTAGTCATTAATAAAAATAAAAGTCATTAAAATGAACATATATATTTATATATCTGTATATATATCTATATCTATATCTATATCTATATATATATATATATATATATATATATATATATATATATATATATATATAGTTGCTCTCACCTGTCAATCATTGTCCCGTATAACATTGTAAAAAAGTTCTATTTCTGTCATTTTTATTTTGATATTTTTTTAATGTCAATGTCAGTCATTAATAAAAATAAAAGTCATTAAAATGAAAATATATATTTATATCTCTATATCTATATAGATAGATATATAAATATATATGTTCATTTTAATGACTTGTATATATCTATATATATATCTATATATATATATATATAGTTGCTCTCACCTGTCAATCATTGTCCCGTATAACATTGTAAAAAAGTTCTATTCCTGTCATTTTTATTTTGATATTTTTTTAATGTCAATGTCAGTCATTAATAAAAATAAAAGTCATTAAAATGAACACACATATATATATATATATGTGTGTGTGTTCAAGAGGGGAAAAAACCCACATTTTAGTCATATTTTCGCCAAAAAGTCACATTTCAAGAAAAGTTATCTATGAAAATTTCTTACAGTTGATGAACATGTTGGATAGTCACAACCCCCCCCCCCCCAAAAAAAAATCCATTTTGCAAACGATTGTAGCTGTACATGCAGCCATTGGCCGATCTCACCTTTCAGTCACCCCAACACCACAACTGCATATGCACATGAACTTTAATGTTACAGGTTTTCCACTTAAGGTATGACACCTAAGAATGTTAAAATGTTCCCTGAAACGTTTTCCGGAGCGCAAAAAAAATACTTTTACAAGGCCGTCAGTTTGATCCAAGAATGGATTCCTTCACTTTCAATTCATCTGAATGTGAAAAATTGCTTGTCATGGATGGACACCGTCTTTCATCTGGCACGAATGCAAGCAGCCCCATTTTTTTTTTCGCCCCAAGTGCCTCCCTCATCGTCTGGCTGCAGGAGGACCGAGCAGCACTTTCCATTCCAAACACTTTTGCTCACTCGCTAATCAGCCCTCATTTTGGCACCGGTTGCCTGAGCATCTCCAGCACTTCTGCCTTGAGCCTGACACATAGAAGGATGTCACGAGTTTAGCAAGTCATCTTGGGCTGGACTGAGATTTGTGTTGCCGACTTTTGGCTCGTTTTTAAATATCAGTCCGCATATATTGTTCCGCCATGCTGCAATTTAAGTTTCATTATTAATATTCCGGCGGCCCGGTAGTCCAGTGGTTAGCACGTCGGCTTCACAGTGCGGAGGTACCGGGTTCGATTCCAGCTCCGGCCTCCCTGTGTGGAGTTTGCATGTTCTCCCCGGGCCTGCGTGGGTTTTCTCCGGGTGCTCCGGTTTCCTCCCACATTCCAAAAACATGCGTGGCAGGCCGATTGCACACTCTAAATTGTCCCTAGGTGTGAGTGTGAGTGCGAATGGTTGTTCGTTTCTGTGTGTGCCCTGCGATTGGCTGGCAACCGATTCAGGGTGTCCCCCGCCTACTGCCTGGAGGCAGCTGGGATAAGCTCCAGCACCCCCCGCGACCCTAGTGAGGATCAAGCGGTTCGGAAGATGAATGAATATTAATATTCCTAAAATAGCAAACTGAAGGATCCCACAATCTCAGTCACCACGCAGCGATTTATTTTTCAGTCTTGTCGATAGGTCTTCAATGGATTCGTTATAGCGGACCTACTGTACACGGGTTTGAAATGAATCACCTGCGATAAAGCGAGAGATCTCTGTGATGTCAAATGACAGAATTTTGTGCGGACGAGATTTTGAAATCTACAAATACGAACTCAGGCGAGTGTGTGTGTGGGGCGGTTGTGACAAGACATCCTTACTGTAATGAGATAACAGGCCATTGGCGTGCATCATTTTCGATTATTCCTCCTTTCTTTCCTTTCTACTCATCACTCCTCTATCCGGGATACATCCAGAATGCGCAATAGAGTGGCTAAACCGCCCGCCCCCACCCCGCCCCGCGAGTGCGCTGCGGCGATAGAGGGATATAGAGACTGAGGCGTAAACATGCTGCACGCCTGAGAGAGCAAGGGAGAAAGGGAAAAGAAACCGACAGGGAGGACCTGAGATAAGGAAAGGCGGCAGAGATGGCGTAGCGAACAATATGGGTCACCGGCTTACCTCCGCACTCCCCCTGACATTGCGCGGATTAGTCCCGCACCTGACCCACCCCACCCCCTCCCCCACTCTCCCGGCCGCGCTCTCCCACTCGGACAAACAGCGTCGTTACAGTCGCGACAAAGGCCGCATTCGGCGGGTGGCGAGGGCGGACGCCGGGAAGTCCCGCTGAAGCGTGAACATCCGCATTGTACCGAGGAAACCTGCGGATATACGACCTTGAAATGACCTCAAACTGTCCTCTGTGAGCCCACTTGATTTTCACACCTCGTCATTCACTGTAAGATTGTGGACCTGGGCTAAAGCATCGATGCAGGGGTGTTGTTCACCTTTCAGGAACAAATATCTGAACAGATGAAGACAGAGAGTATAACGATACTGACAGGCATATAGTCTTTATCCTCTGTAAAGAGCGACCAATATTACTGTCACACTGAGAGGCTGAGAGAGGAGCTCAATTTAAATGACAGGGTTGTGTATCTGCATGTCTTTCTTAAACTGCCCCCAATGTGGCTGCATCACAATACATATCCCGGTAAAGCTTTTTTCTTTTTAAATGAAATTTAAATCCTGGCGATCATTCCAAACAATTAACTTCACGGAATGAAATCGAAAAAAAAAAAAGAAGTGAATACACTGTCTATCGACAAGTTTGTGAAAAACATGGACGACGCTGAATCGTTTCCTGGTGGAAAAAAAAAGTTGCAGAGCACTAATGTATTCTGTGAATGTGATGCATTCAGGCTCCCCCCAAAAAATGGGACATCCGACACTCATAGATTATTTTACGTGATTACACTGATTGCCTGACATAAATGTACAATATTTCTTGCCGACTTTTCATTTGCGCTGGACCCCGGACAGACTTTGGATCTTCCTTCACGTGTTGCTTCACGAAGGCTGTCTCGCTTTTTGGGGGGGGGGGGGCTTTACAGTCAGACGGGCTGCGATTCGAGCAACAGCTGCTGTCCCCAAACACGGCCTAAGCCCTTGATTTCATCTCAGCCCAAATCACGAGCCTTTTGTGTGTCATACCTCACACAGACACACGCACACACAAAGAAAAACGTTTTCACGCCACGCCACCCTGAACCAACCCCCCCCCTCCCCCACCATACCCCCATTTGGGCTTTTTATGCCTATTATGGTGGATTAACTTTCTAATACTTGGATGAACTCCAGTAAGTGGGGGGGGGGGGCAGAGAGTCACACATCAGTACACCGGCAATCTCTGGCTGGCAGATATGGTCACAAGCCCGCTGGCGGAGACACATGGAGCCTTCAGCAGCCAGATACGGGAGGCAAACTCCCATGATGCATCTGGGGAAGCGGGGCCCAAACCCAACTAAGCCCCTTTATTAATCCCGCTTTATCCTTGCAAGATATAATAATTCAGACTTGATTAGGATTCTGCAGCATTCTTTCCTTTCTTAGAGTTGATTTGAATAACCGTAGGAGCGCTTTGTCATTGTTTGCTTACAAAACTATACACTGCAGTGTGAGACTCCGGAGTCTCCAATTTGCTGCAGCAACCTTTCGGAAAAAAAGGAGTTACCTTTTTTGTGTGGCCAGCAAGTCTCACAACTGTATACCTGGTAAGAAGTGACAAAACTAATACAGAAACCAAACACTGCAGTATGATACTCCACAGTCTCCTCTTTGCAGGTGCCGCCCTTAGTCTCTTCTTGGATAAAATGAGCCACCCTAAATGTGGCCAGCAAATATCAAAAATGTATTCCCTGCAAACGGTGACAGAATAAACACACAAACCAAAAACTTGCAGTATGACATTCCACAGTCTCCTATTTGCTGCAGCAGTCCTTAAAGGTCGCTTGGATATAATGAGTCACACTAATTTGTACAGCAAAACTTTGATAAGTACATTTCAAATGAACTACAGAAGCTCATGTGTGACATGAAAGACGAAAACGAAGTATCTTTTTGAAGTAGCTACAGTTACTTATCATTTTTTTTCCCCAATCATTTGATTTGATTGAACAACATGATTATCATTGTTTCGCCAATTTTAGTTTGTGTTTTTACGTTAGGTTTCGTTCACTATGCTAACCTTGAGCTCACTAACAACGGCGACGAGTGAATTCTGGCATGGATGGACGGACGCCTTGATTATCTCCTTTAGGGTATCAACTGATGTCAGCTCTCACGCAGATAGTCTCGTTAAAAGGAGATTAAAAAAAAGGCCCGAGCTTAACTGCGTCATTCATTGCGCCTTACGTGGCACCGCCTTATCTTACAAGTGTCTGCGTTGCTCAAGAGCGTATTTGACATAAAGTAAGTTCTATTTTTGCGGTGGCACTTCAAAACAGGCCGGAAGATAAGCCGGTCAACTGTGTCAACTGTCTTTTTTTGGGGGGGTAGGGGGGGTTAGCATTATGGCATGCGACACAGAACACGAATGTTTGAGTATACGAAATAAATTTGAGTATGCAAAAATAAACAGTGCAGAACTGCACTCCACAGTCTCTACTATGCTGCACACTTAGTCTCCACTTGGATAACATGACTCTCCATAATGTGGCCAACAGGTCTCAAAAATGTACAGGCAGCTATAAATGACAACAACAAAAAAAGGATCAAGCAAAATAAACAGGACAAACTATCCTCCAGGCTCCATTTTGCTGCAACCGCCCTAAATCTCAATCTCCTCTTGTATAACTTGAATCTCCTTGACGTCGCAAACAAACGTTCTCACAAATGTACACGCAACTAGAAATGACAAAAATCAACATGGAAAATAATTTGTTATAACAACGCACCAGGGTGGCCCTTACTCTCTTCTTGGATAAAAGTTGCCCTGGATGAATGGACACAAATTCCAACATAATACTAAAATCTGAATTTTTTTCATTTCCTGTAAGCCCTTTTCTTCTTTTTATCTTCCCTCCATCCTTCTTCTTATCTTTTGGGTTGTAGCTGATCTGGAGTCCATCCCAGCTGACTTTTGGGCATGGTACACTCCAAACTAACTGCCAACTCATCCCAGGCCCTTAATCTCGTCCTGGAAAAAAAACAAGTCTCCTTGACGTGGCCAACAAGTCTCACAAATGTGTGCACGGGTTGAAATTAGGAAAATGAAAATGCAAACTACACGCTGCAGTTGGATACTCCACTTTCTCTAATATGCTGCAGTAGCCCTCTTTCACTTTTTGGATAAATGTACATTCAAACTCCCAGAAAGTCTTCTTGAACTCAATTTTTTCACTTCCTGTAGGCTCTTAGCATCCTTCTCTTTTCGATCACTTTCCACAGTCTGCACTTTGCTGCAGCTGCCATAAATGTCCTACAACACGATTGTTCCCATTGGTCAACCAATGGACAAAACATTCACAGTGGACCCAAACCTCAGAAAAGGTCTTCCTGAATTCCAAGTTTGAGCGATATGTCGGTGTCCCAATATTTTGCCCACATAAACAGTTCGTTAGCTCGTGTCTGCACGTGTTAAGCTTGCAGAAATGCCAGCTGATCTGGAGCATAATAGCCCACCTGTCGTCGCCCGTCCTCTCTAGGCGTACAAAAAAAAGCGGGGGGGGGGGGGCGGGGCGCCATATTCATTAGCGAACAGCTGATCTCGTTTTAATTCACACCATTTTCATTAATATTCTTCTCTTATTCTATCCGTCACCATAATTGCATATTTTCCTCAAACAAGACATTTGCTCATGTTTTCAGGGTTGGGCACATGTCGCCATGGTAACAGACATACAGACTGTTTTATCACAGCAAGACAGGCATTATTGGTAAAAAAGAAAGGAAGGGCGGCGAGCATGAGGGGGCTTCGGGGGTCACGCGTCTGAGCAACGCGGGCCGGGGGCCGGATAGGGAAATGTGGCGGGCGGGTGGCCCCCTGTGTGGACGCTGAGGTCAGGTGATTATCGATCGGCCGACATTATGTGGACGGCGGTGGTGGGGGGGGGGGGGGGGAAGTAAACAGAGGCAGGACGAATACATTGTAGCAGTACATCAAAGTCAGACTGCTGACACGAGCCTGCGGGGGACACAAGATGCTGAAAGGCTGGATTACAAAGCGGGCCGACACGGGTACGCAACCCACTGACCTCCATACGATGAGAAGCGATGATGTCAAAGGAAGACAAGACCATAAAACAAAAGGAACACTCCAAGAAAATGGGGGGTTGGGGGGGCGGGGCGGGGGCGGGGGACGGGGGGGGGGGGGGGGCATTTCTACTATGGCAGAAAAATGTGGATGCGTATCATTCTCCTCTCCTCTGGGATATTCTAACACGCTGGTTGAGACTTTCGATTACTATTCATAGCTTGGGGGATGAAGTCATTAGCTAGGAGATTGGACACAAGAGACTCAATCAGAAGTGCTGTGATTTCAATATCCATTAACATTTTGAGGGATGCCACAAGAGTCACGAGAAAGAAAAAAAAAAGAACGGATGAGCCCCACGCGTTGAACGCCATCCGTCAAAGTCACACTAAATAACTCCCAGATGGCTATCAGCTAAAGCTAGCCGGAGCCGCGTGATAACATCGCGGAATGCGCGGAAGCCGCCCCGAGTCAAAACAACGACGTGTCTCGACCTGCACGCGGCCTCGCCTCCGGTCTTTTGTCGGAAACAGAAGAAGTTGTGGCCAAACCGCCGAGTGTCGCCACTTCCCACGACATCTCCTAGCAAGATGCGAGCTAGCACGGCGCGCCGGAGCGCCATATTGAATTATATGTTCGCGCCTCTGAGCTCTTGATTTCTCACTTGTTGTAAACAAAAAAAGTCATGCATTGTCATGAGCTACGGAATAAAAAAATTTAAAAACTGGCTCCAGAGTGAACATCTGCTACCCTTTTGTTGAATGATGACAAACGGCAAAGACAATAATGAGCTGTTAAACAGGCTAATGACAAACACGCAATTAGTCATCCCTCGCAGTTCACATTTGAGGAATTAGCATAACGGATAGTTTTCATTCTGCAAACTTTCTTGACACTAATATGTTCTGTGGGGCAATGGCGGAGTAAGATGGAGGCATTATTGGCGGGGTTGGGGGGGCTACTAAATTTACAACCCTTGTCAGCCAGCCCCTTTGGCATGTCGTCATTCGAGTGATACGCTTTTGATCTTCCAACCGTTGTGCCTTCTCTTGCCAATTTCTTTTTATTTTTTTGGTTTTCTTAGGAACTCATAGTTTGAATGTTTGGCACAGGTCAGGAAAGTGCAGAAAAGAGGTTTCCCATGAGTACAGAATGTAGTAAAAGTTGCTTTTTAAAAACAGCAGGACAGATTTTTTCTTTGATTTTTGTTGTTGTTTTTGTTTTTTGTATACTCACTCTGAACCATTCATTCATTCATTCATCTTCCGAGCCGCTTGATACTCACTAGGGTCGCGGGGGGTGCTGGAGCCTATCCCAGCTGTCTTCGGGCAGTAGGCGGGTGACACCCTGAATCGGTTGCCAGCCAATCGCAGGGCACACAGAAACGAACAACCACTCGCACTCACACTTAGGGACAATTTAGAGTGTTCAATCAGCCTGCCACGCGTGTTTTTGGAATGTGGGAGGAAACCGGAGCACCCGGAGAAAACCCAACATGCAAACTCCACACAGGGAGGCCGGAGCTGGAATCGAACCCGGTACCTCTGCACTGTGAAGCCGACGTGCTAACCACTGGGCTACCGGGCCGCCCCCACTCTGAACCAGGGAGTACATAAATGTAGTGCCTTGGCGGAGGTATGTGATCGACTGGGTGACTGATTCGATGGAATTATTTTTAGAATTTCATGGAAATTTCATTTGCATTCATGTGTTAAGTTGAAACACTTACAGATGGATAACTTAACTTGTACTCTGTCTGTGTGTCTGTCTCTCTCTCTCGATATATTGAGCAAGGAGGGAGCTTTGAAATAGTTTGCCTGGGGTGCTGACGCTGAACAATCAGCACCTCAACGAACCCGGCACCATCTTCTCCTCCTCCTTTCTCCTCCCTTGCCAGGCATCTTGAGCATGGAAATGGAAAGGCGCCAGCCATTTTGGGCAATTTCGCAAACTGAGCTTTGCAACTTGAAACACACGAAAGCTAAAAAAAAAAAAAAAGGAAGGCGCAATGAAACGCGTGGACGTGTGTGATATTCATTCAAAAAGCGAGTGTGGGAGACGGACAAGGCAAAGGAGATGGACATGAAAGCCGCTGCGACTCTTTTGAACTGGTTTGAATGAGACGAGAACCTCAAAGGCTCCAAATCGGCATCCTTTGTTACCTCCGCCAAGGAGATCCCTCAAATGTTTTTGTCAACATTTGATTTTTTCGCGAGATTGGACAGAAAATACAAACGCGGTACAGAGGAGACTTCAAGGAGGCACTGCATAAAGAATAACGTGAAATGAGTGCATGTGCCGAATTTTCCAAACATTCAATTTGTCAGGGAATAATGCTTGAACGAGTTCTTTGCTCTCTCAGTAACACTCTCCAGATATTGGCAGTTTGTTTCAACCCAAGTGACTGCCATCCATCCATCCATCTTCTACCGCTTATCCGGGGCCGAGTCGCGGGGGCAACAGCTTTAGCAGGGAAGCCCAGACTTCCCTCTCCCTAGCTACTTCTTCCAGCTCTCCCCGGGGGATCCCGAGGCGTTCCCAGGCCAGCTGGGTGACATAGTCTCTCCAGCGTGTCCTGGGTCTTCCTCTGGGTCTCCTCCCGGTGGGACATGCCCGGAACACCTCACCAGGGAGGCGTTCAGGAGGCATCCGAATCAGATGCCCAAGCCACCTCATCTGGCTCCTCTCGATGTGTGCCAAGTGACTGCGAGACGGCTTTTCTTTTCGATGAATACTTTTGCTGGCGCTGCTTCCATGCGAGTCACCTGTGTCCCGCCCCCGACACCCCCACCCTTCTCTTATGAATGTCATCAAATAAGTCAGGAAATGTCATCGGAGAACTCTGCGCTTTTGAAAACGTAGAGGTTAAAATTACACACATTCCACTTTGAGATAAGATGCCCTAGGGCACATTTTGACATTTATGGTAAGGTGCAGGCGCAAAAGCTTGTCGATGCAGGTGGACGTGC
The DNA here is from genome assembly GCF_025434085.1 of Hippocampus zosterae. NCBI lineage: Eukaryota > Metazoa > Chordata > Actinopteri > Syngnathiformes > Syngnathidae > Hippocampus > Hippocampus zosterae. The sequence continues at coordinate 4,932,356 of NC_067455.1, read as the reverse complement.
CCTGCAGAGTCGCGCGAGGGATGGTTGATGTCGTCAGGGACTAGAAAGAGGTGCATATTGTGAACAATGGAATGCCTAGGGGGGGGCGCGGGGAGATGAAGGAAGCTGTCTGTCATGATTACTACTGTGAAATTTTCCATGGCTGTTGTGGAGAAGGGAAAGGGAGGGAGACGATTCAACTACTAATTATGAGGCCAGCGAAAGGAAGCAGAAATAGAAGAAATTGAATGGCTCTTGACCAGTTCCCTGAAGAACTCCGGGTTCCCAATATAGATACAAAGTATTGCTGAAACTACTGGAAGTTGAAACGGGACAAAAATATTGAGTTGTAAAGGGTTTTCGGAGCTGTTCTCAGACTGATGTTCAAGCTCTCCTAGCGAGATAAGACTGCTTGATTCCTAGTCTCTTGAGTTTTAAGGGTTGTCTCAAAGGTCTGATTGCCTCAGAGACCTGACAATGGGGCTCATTATTTACAAAATTATCATTTCCCCGAGGAACGCTACACACGGAATATGAAAATGAATGTCATCTATCCTCCTGTTGCACAACATATGGACAAAAGTATGAGGACACCCACATGAAGTAGAAATGGAAGAACATATGGAGTAACAAGGACATATGTTAGTTAGTTAGTTAGTTAGTTCCGCCCGTTCCTATTTGGAACATTGGGCGACGAGTTTCCTCCATTTGTTCCAGTCACTGGCGACCCTTCTTGCTCCATGCCAGCTGACACCCATCTCACTGAGGTCTTCCTTGGCAGTCTGTCTCCACGTCTTCTTTGGCCTAACTCTCTTCCGCTTTCCACCCTCTGGCATCCAGTCCATGGCCACACTTGCCGGTCTCCTCCCTTGGCAGCCGGAATACGTGGCCGATCATTTTCTTTCTCCTTTCAGAGACAATGTCTGACCGTTGACCAGATGTTGCGGAGGCGTTGGAACACTCCCGTAGCTTTACCAAGTCTACTGTTGATGTCTTTCTCCACACCACCTGTATTTGAGATGTTACTCCCCAGATATGTGAAGCTGTCAATGTACTCTGTCATGTTGGTGTAGAGTGAGTGGTTGAAGGTGTTGGTGCTGTCTGACGGCCATGGCCTTGGTCTTTTCCTGGGTAATTCGTAAACCAACCTTAGCTCCGTGCTCATACTGATTGTTGGTCAACTCCTGGAGTGCGGGCTGGGTGTGACTTAACAGAGCCAAATCATCTGCAAATTCCAGGTCAGCTAGTCTGCACCCTCCCCACTTGATACCAACTTTTGCCCCTGTGATGGACTTCCTCATCACAAAGTCCATTATTTCAGAATGTACCTAGTTCATTTTCCTGAGGAACTCCACACGTGCACAATATAGAGTATATGGGGAAAAAATGTTGGGGTACTGACAGGAAGTGAAAATGGAAGAACAAAAAGGTGCTGTGAGAATATAGAGGGTTTATACTTTCAAGAAAATGAGTGTATCTTCAACAATTCCCTGAGGAACTCCACACAAACCCACTTTGCTTTGTGCACTCGAAAACGGCCTTCCCCAAAGTGCTCCTGCAAACGACACTCCACAATGTCTTGAAATGGACAACCCCAACCCAGGCCAGAGTCGAAGAGGCCCGGCACAACTCCTGATCAATTCGAAACCGATGCGCAAACTGATGTTTGGCTTCCGAGCCATTTGCGAGAGAGGGCGGATTAAGACAAAAGAGCGTTTGATGAGCAAGCTCGCACACAGATGCTCTGCCATCGCCACCCACACCCAGGCGCAAATCCCACCAACTGTTTGCTCCATTCATAACACTCTGCCACATATGGGCCCCGCATATTTTCGACAGGAAAGAAGACATCGCATGCAGCAAAGACAACCAAACCAAAACACAAAACATTAGCGCGTCAACCGGAGCGTAGTTATTGTCTATTTATGCCATTCAGAGTACCACTAGGAAGCATCGAGATGGTATTTTAAAAGGCACATGGCAAAAAAATGAATGACAATATTCTATTATATTCATTTGTCCCTTGCTATGATTGACACGGTGGATTTTACACCCCCACACCCACTCCTCTATAGAGTGGCAAGGGCAGCAGCTGAGTAAAGAGCGATATCAGCTTCCCATTCCTGCTGCCTCGCCGCTTTTGCCAACTGCCACGCGTCTGGCAAACTGATTCGTCTTACTTGAAGGGATTCCAACATTATTGTTTTTTTTGTCGACTATTAATTTGTCACTCACTGAGTACAAAAAAATAGACTTGGTTTGACTCTATTTGTCGTAATAGAGTGGAAACTCTGCTGAAACTGAAATAGAGGCGTTACGCCTAAAAAAAATGTTACTAATTGCGTATGATTAATCATTTGAACTGTGAGGATACAAGAAACGGCGGCCCGGTAGTCCAGTGGTTAGCACGTCAGCTTCACAGTGCAGAGGTACCGGGTTCGATTCCAGCTCCGGCCTCCCTGTGTGGAGTTTGCATGTTCTCCCCGGGCCTGCGTGGGTTTTCTCCGGGGGCTCCGGTTTCCTCCCACATTCCAAAAACATGCATGGTAGTCTGATTGGACGCTCTAAATTGTCCCTAGGTGTGAATGTGAGCGTGGATGGTTGTTCGTTTTTGTGTGCCCTGCGATTGGCTGGCAACTGATCCAGGGTGTCCCCCGCCTACTGCCCGAAGACGGCTGGGATAGGCTCCAACACCCCCCGCGACCCTAGTGAGGAGGCGGCCCGGTAGTGAGGACTAAGCGGTTCAGAAAATGGATGGATGGATACAAGAAACCATTGTCCCTGAAATACTTTTTAAAATGCGATGAAGGCAACGGGAGTGAGAAGTGTAGAACTGCAGAACCACAATATGGCTCGACTTTCCAGGTTCCACTGCACTCCGATCAAAGCGACTCAAGACGACGTCCTCTTCAAACAAACACACCGCCGCTTCGCGCGACAGTCGGGCTTCTGTATTTATCTGATACTTGAGTTTGCGCACAAACACGAGCCCCAACCTGGCGTGTTTACAACTCAGCCTGGCTTAGTCGGATACGGCCGCTTGTTTCGGCGGTGTGCGGATCATTTGGATCGCGCCAAATGTTTGTACATGAGACTCTGGCCGCCAAACGACAACAAAGAACAGAAGCAAATGACAGGATAGACATTCCGAACTTTGGAAGAAAAATTACCAAATGGGGGCGGCCCGGTAGTCCAGTAGATAGCACGTCGGCTTCACAGTTCGATTCCAGCTCCGGCCTCCCTTTGTGGGGTTTGCATGTTCTCCCCGGGCCTGCGTGGGTTTTCTCCGGGTGCTCCGGTTTCCTCCCACATTACCAAAACATGCGTGGCAGGCTGATTGAACACTCTAAATTGTCCCTAGGTGTGAGTGTGAGTGCGAATGGTTGTTCGTTTCTGTGTGCCCTGCGATTGGCTGGCAACCGGTTCAGGGTGTCCCCCGCCTACTGCCCGAAGACAGCTGGGATAGGCTCCAGCACCCCCCCCCCGCGACCCTAGTGAGGATCAAGCGGCTCGGAAGATGAATGAATGAATTACCAAATGGCCCCTGATAGGGAAAAGATTTTAGACACCCAATGCTATTGACTCCTCGAATGAGTCCCGGTCTATTATTTGGCCAAGTCAACACTATTTGAAGCTCACCGTTATGCTCAGTGCTCTGCACCGCCCTCGAACACATAAACAAACAGATGGGCCGAAGCGCGGGAGTCTGGTATTGCGTGGGTGAGGGGCTTTGCAGAATAGCACACAGGAGTCCGGCTCCTCTGCCAAGAAGGCGCAAGGTCTAACGGTAACAGGCTGGACGACACGCTTCCCCCAACTGGCAGGACCTCACAACGCCAAGCTTCGGGTCCCATCGGCAGCTGGTACTGGCCTCCCCGTGGACACGCGCACACCCCTAATTCATCACCCCGCCTTCAATCCTAGTCACTTTCACGTGCGCCGATTTAGCTCCAAGTGACGGCATGCCCACCCACAGTCCAGTCATGTCCCCCTCGGGATTCCTGATACCCGCACGACGGCGTTTGTGCGGTTGAAGGGAAACGCTCGTCGCACATGACCAGGCTCAGACTTTCGGTGAAATATTTTCCGACGGGAGAGTGCAGATACATTGTTCCCCTTTCTCTCTTTCCCGTTCCTTTCTGCTTGCCTACTGTGCCGACCGTGCACGTGTTGTGTGCGCGCGTCCTTGGCCCCACCATTAATACCTGAATTCCAACGGCCTGAAGGAATGTCTTAACAGTGCGGCCTTGTTCGGGTACGGCACTGAAAAATGCATGAAAACGCACCGCTTCACCTTTTTAAATGAGATGCGACTCTGGCTTGAACTTGACTTCTGATATTAAAAAAAAAAAGGAACAGGCCATGCAAATGTTCATTCGGCACATACTGCGGGGTCTTAAGCTTTGTTTCGGGCGGCGCTAACCACTAATCCACTGGGCCGCCCTGTAAGAAATATGCTATATATATATATATATATATATATATATATATATATATATATATATATATATATATATATATATATATATATATATATATATATATATATACACACTGTTTATATTTCATATTTTATGTGGAAAAAAAGGCGGGCCGGTGGCCCAGTTGCCCTCAGAGGTACCGGGTTCAATTCCGGCTTTGGCCTCCCTGTGTGGAGTTTGCATGTTCTCCCCGGGCCTGCGTGGGTTTTCTCCGGGTGCTCCGGTTTCCTCCCACATTCCAAAAAACATGCGTGGCAGGCTGATTGAGCACTCTAAATTGTCCCTAGGTGTGAGTGTGAGCGTGGATGGTTGTTCGTCTCTGTGTGCCCTGCGATTGGCTGGCAACCGATTCAGGGTGTCCCCCGCCTACTGCCCGAAGACAGCTGGGATAGGCTCCAGCACCCCCCGCGACCCTAGTGAGGATCAGGCGGTACGGAAGATGAATGAATGAATGAATGTTTATATTTCATATTTTATGTGGAAAAAAAGGCGGGCCGGTGGCCCAGTTGCCCTCAGAGGTACCGGGTTCAATTCCGGCTTTGGCCTCCCTGTGTGGAGTTTGCATGTTCTCCCCGTGCCTGCGTGGGTTTTCTCCGGGTGCTCCGGTTTCCTCCCATATTCCAAAAACATGCATGTCAGGTTATCAGAACGCTCTAAATTGTCCCACGGTGTGAGTGTGAGAGCGGATGATTTTTGGTCTCTATGTGCCCTGCGATTGGCTGGCAACCGGTTCAGGGTGTCCCGCGCCTACCGCCCAAAGACGGCTGGGATAGGCTCCAGCACCCCCGCCCCGCCACCCTTGTGGGGATACAGCGGATCAGAAAATGGATGAATGGAAAAAACAATTACTGTTTGATTCCAGGGCGGCCCGGTAGTCCAGTGGTTAGCACGTCGGCTTCACAGTGCAGAGGTACCGGGTTCGATTCCAGCTCCGGCCTCCCTGTGTGGGGTTTGCATGTTCTCCCCGGGCCTGCGTGGGCTTTCTCCGGGTGCTCCGGTTTCCTCCCACATTCCAAAAACATGCGTGGCAGGCTGATTAGACACTCTAAATTGTCCCTAGGTGTGAGTGTGAGTGCGGATGGTTGTTCGTCTCTGTGTGCCCTGCGATTGGCTGGCAACCGATTCAGGGTGTCACCCGCCTACTGCCCGAAGACAGCCAGGATAGGCTCCAACACCCCCCGCGACCCTCGTGAGGATCAAGCGGCTCGGAAGATGAATGAATGAATGTTTGATTCCAAGGTGTTTGTGCTAAATACCTTCCGGCAGATGGAACTGATACCGGGTCCACTCTACAGTACGCGGCCACGGTTGCTCGAAGAGGAATAACGGGCTGTTTTTTCGGTTCGGGTTTTCAAGGCCGCGCTGGGCTGAAAAGGAGTAACGCACTTAACTAGCCCATCATCCTCCCTCCGCCTCTCCGCCTTTGTCAGGCCTTATTATTGAACATGTGTCCTTTCAGACTCGTCCATTAACCAAAGCTCAGACACCATCCTGCACACAGCTTTCAATAGAGACGCGCGCACACGCGCACACAATGCGGCGCACGCACTCCTGGACAACTAATTGACAGAGGGGGGAACCAGCAACGTCTTTCATCATTGTCCGCGGAGACAAATCTTCAAGTGTGTGATGTTGAGTGGGGAATGGGATCAAAAGGGGGCTGGGCATGGGCGGGGTGCGTGGATGTGGGGGAAGGAGGAAAGGGTTCTGTTCTCATAACTGCTTGTCGCGCAACTCCGGGAAGGAAAAAAAAAAGGCCGTATGCGCTCTTCAGAATCCTGACAGCATTCAGTTGAAGTCAGCGTTAACTTTGTTTTAAAACACAAGAGAGACTCTCGGGGCGAGACGGCGGGGTCGTAATGACTTTAGTGGCCTTTAATAACAACGGAGCTAAATTGGTTCAAGTCCGACATCGGCGATCCGTCAACGTTGCTGCTCTGAGCAATGTACGGACGCGGAATTGGGACTCATTTGGACTGATGGAGTTGTAACCCGATTGGACGCTATTGATTTGGGATTAAATATTCATGCAAAAGTACGGGCAGGCCTCGTTGCCTTTTCCTGCTGGTGATGAATCAAAAATCGGTGAAACCCGAGAGCGCCCGTTTACCGCAACGTGCACATACAGGCCGTCAACAATGCGAGAGTCAGATGAGGATTCGGGACGGATACAGTATCGGCGAGCGACGGCTCCTATTAGCTCCTCCTCCTGTGCATATTGATAGCAAAATGGAAACGGGACACGGGGAAAAGCTTTGAGCCAACAGGTGAGTCAGAAAACGCAGAAAATTCCATGGAGGAAACGCAACCGAGAGGGAAGCGACTCAGGTAAAGGACAGGAAGAGAGACTTGGTGCCGCATTAGCACTCAACGCATGCTAGCTGTACTCTTTCTGCACAAAGTCAAGTTCACACAAGCAGAAAGCAGCAAAGAGAACTTGGGTCCCGTGAGGGTGTCTTCACAGGGACTCCCTGTAAGCAGAAACCTCAAATAAAAAGAAGAGATATGTCCTTGAGGCAGCTCCCTGCCTGCCTGCCTGCCTGACGGATTGACTGCAACGCCATGAAAACTGACACCTGTTTTTTTTTGTGACGCTCCTCCCGGCCCAAAGCTCAGGTGACATCCCCGCTTTCCCACACATGCAGACATGAAGTCGCGGTTACAAACTAGAATTTCTGATTTCCGCCAAGCCCTCTGGATCTCAATTCGGATCAGACTGAAGGTGAATCTTCTCGGGTCTGTAAAATCTGTGCATTATTTACAATCCCAAACCGCAAGGCTAGGAGTTATGTGCTCCCTCGTGCGAGTACCAGTCAAGAGGCAAGCAGCAGCATTCTGGACCAACTGGAGATGCTTATTGGAGGACTGTCTGACTCCAAAGTAAAGTGCATGGCAGTAATCCAGCCGGGATGTAACGCAGGCACGAATTACAATACAGTAGCCGTAACTAATTCCTATCTTGCAATGCGAAGAAACATGATCCAGGTCTCAGCCTTCTCCAAAACACGGCGAAGGAAAGAGGTCAAGTTGATTTTGACTACGTCGCAGAGCTCTGGCGGGGCTGAACAATCCTAACTTGCATTAAAATCAAATTACACACCTTTGCAGAGACCCACTCTTGCATCTGCCTGGGTAATGAAACGATGGCCTTTGTACCGCCTCTCCACGGAATTCAGTTTTTGAGCCTTGGCAAACGCAACAGAACCAAACGAGCGGTGGAAGCACGCATCGAACCCGAACACCAACACTGACCGTCCCTTAACCGGTAAACCTCCACGGTGACTCCACCCCTCCTCCGGCTTGAGCGCCTCCAGCGAGGAGGATTGATGTCTACGCTCTTGTCTCGCGGGTCCCGGCGGCCCAGTTAAAGCAATAAGATCTCATTGTCAAACAGTGACCAGCCTCACCGGAGAGGTTAAACACCGCTGCTTAACCATTAACTAGATTAAATTCACGGGGCCGCAGGAATGTTCTCAAGGCGATGCGAGACAAAGATTGGACATGAGAGGCGTCTCGGGCGATAGTGTGACCTCTGCGTGCTTGGCCTTGGCTTTTGTCGCGGGCGGCATAGTCAACTTACACATATCTACGCACACGTACAGTATACTCGTGACAAAGTAGACGCATTCCAAGGCACAGTGAACCTTCAGTCACCCTTGTGGTTATCAATACACCGCCGAGATAAGCGCGAGAAAGAATTCTTCAGCGATCCGTCGGCACAGTTGCTCGACCGCTACTTCAAATATGTACGCCGAATCGACAGAAAAAGTAGCCAGCGCCCTTTGCGGGAAGGTTTTCCAGCCAAAGAAATAATCGGGGGGAAATGAACGAGGGCAGAAATAACCGATCGGCCGGTTAACCCGAGCAAAGCTGAACCCGAGGCCAGAAACGCAAGCGAGTGAAGCGACAAACAAGTTTTCTTATCTGATCACCTGACGCATTACCCAAATATTTCCAAAAGATATGGCGGTGCGCGATGAGGAAGTCATTAATCATGCTTGAGTGATGAGTGAGTGAGTGAGTGAGTGAGTGAGTGAGTGAGTGAGTGAGTGAGTGAGTGAGTGGGTCTTAGTCCTTCCATTTTTTCCTTCTTCAATGGAGACAGGGCTAAAAATGGTCTGTCTTTGCATCCGGTTCAACATTAACAAGCTATCTCACCTTTGTGGGGACCTGAAATGTGTGTGACACTTGTTTATGGGCTGGTCTGAGGACACCATGGATGCCGAACAACTTGCCACCAAGCCAGCAGGGGAGGATCACCACTAGGTGGTAATTGAACCCAGAGTGTGAGGGAGGGAAGGGGGCAGGGGGGGGGGTCTTTTTTGGAAGTGGTGCATTCGACAACTGCTGCTGAGGCAACTGTTGATGACTGAAAAGGCAACAGCTTGCGGGGGCTCCCAGAGGACACCCTTGCCAGCCAACAGTCAGATGGTGGAGTTGAGGTTTGCAGCGGTTGCGGTTTCCTCTGCGCTGCCAAGAGAAGGATCCACTCGTCCACAGTTTCAGGCTTTTTTTTTGTGTGGGGGGGGGATCCCCTTTTTTAGTTGGTATTCTTCACTGCTAACACGTACTCAGTCTTTTCTTTACAGCCGCCATCTCTTGCGCTCGTGCCAATCCGAAACCGATTGACCAAAACACAATTCTACTCGACTCCACAGTCGCGCTTCTCGCTTCTCCAAGTGACTTTTCCAATGTGTGGATTCTGAAACATTTTTCGCTTTTCAAAGTCAGGATGACAACAAAAAAACATTTGGGATATCAAGCCGGTGATTCACATTAGGCTGATAGCACTCTGCGCCAAAAAGGATGGGCGGCACTTAACAGCCCTTCCCTGCACGAGAGAGCTTTGTGAATTTTCAATCTCGCTCCATCCTACGAACTGCAACCCCCCCCCCCCCCCCGTTCTCCATCGCCACGACTACCGGCATCGAATGTAGAGACACAAGGACACACACGCACACCCCATGGAGCCTCTTTTCATTTCAAGGCCGCATTTGAAATTGCCCATCACCATCACCTCCCTCACCCCCCCCCCCCCCCCCCCGAGACAGGAATAACAAGACTCTATAGCGGCAACACAATAGTTAGCTTTAATCATCTCTCTCATCCCGTGACTTCATCTGGCCTCCCCTTCCTTCCGACCTCCCTTCCTCCCATGGTGCGGCTCCCACTGATGACAAGGAAGCTCATCTATAAAGCAAAAGCCTTTCACCAAATCAAACGATTCAAACGAGCCTCTTCCCTCTTCCCCTTCGTCCTCCCACCACGACGAGACGAGATGCTATTATGAGGCTGCCGAGAAGGAACCATCTCCCGTCTCGCTGCCAATGACGGAAGGCGCAGACATAGCGGAGGAGAATCAGACGGGGCGCTTGAGTGCTTTGGATCGTTGGGCAACGATGCCAAAGGAGGACATTTTAAAAATGGTTGGGAGTGGCCGTAAATCTTCCGTGCTAAGCTTTACAGGGAGGGGCGTAAAAAGCAAACATGGCTCTTTCCCCTGCACTAAAACAGCGGGCAATCTTCCTGATTCTACGCCGCATCATTATCTGGCAATCGTACACAAAAGCACAGAAGCCGGGAAAGCGTGATAAATCGCAGCGAGCAAACAGGCGCACAAACACCACTGGATGCCAGGGAGGGGTGGGGGTGGGGGGCAGGTTCAAACAGAAGTTTGTGATGGATGAGGAAACTGTACTGCAAATGAAATGATGTAATGGCAAGCACATTTCTGAGAAAAGTCATTCATTCATTCATTCATCTTCCGAGCCGCTTGATCCTCACTAGGGTCGCGGGGGTGCTGGAGCCTATCCCAGCTGTCTTCGGGCAGTAGGCGGGGGACACCCTGAATCGGTTGCCAGCCAATCGCAGGGCACACAGAAACGAACAACCATTCGCACTCACACTCACACCTTGGGACAATTTAGAGTGTTCAATCAGCCTGCCATGCATGTTTTTGGAACGTGGTAGGAAACCGGAGCACCCGGAGAAAACCCACGCGGGGAGAACATGCAAACTCCACACAGGGAGGCCGGAGCTGGAATCGAACCCGGTACCTCTGCACTGTGAAGCCGACGTGCTAACCACTGGACTACCGGGCCGCCTCTGAGCAAAGTATTGAGTGCATTGATTTTAGTGTATTTTCTGATCTGCTTTATCCTCACAAGGGTCGTGGGGGGTGGGGGGGGGGGTTAACCCAGCTGTCTTTGAGCAGTAGGCGCGGGACACCCTGCACCGGTTGCCAGCCAATCGCAGGGCTCATTTTAGAGTACTCAATCAGCCTGCCATGCATGTTTTTGGAATGTGGGAGGAAACCAGAGTACCCGGAGAAAACCCACGCAGGGCCAGGGAGAACATGCAAACTCCACGCAGGAAGACCAGAGCCGGAATCGAACCGTGCACCGTGAGGTCGAGGCACGAACCACTGAACTACCGGACCGCCGCTAGTCTAATTTTAACCACAAAAAAGGGGCCAAACTATGACCGGCGGACAAAACAAAATGATGGCGAAATCGGGATCGGAAGGCTTTTTGGCAATCACTGGAACAAATCTTTTTGCAATCCCAAGGCCTTTCAGGGCTGGGGGTGCACCATATACCGACCGGTACGATATTCAATCATTGCCTGATGTCAATCCAGTCAAGTTCAAAAGCAAAATGAACGTAGAGCATTGAAGGGATGCCTCAAGAGATTGCAAAACTTCCTGCGATCCACATTATTGTTGCCAAACTGACTGTAAACAAGGTTTGAGGGCCCAGGTGCTCCGGCGGTACCTCCTCCCAGGTCACCAGAGCCCGAATTGGGCCGCTCTGATTTTCTCTGAGTTTCATGTGTCATTGACCACAAACGTAAACAACGCAAGTGGGTTTGTTGAAAAGACATTTCCGAGCTCAAAGCGCTTCCTGGTGAGAGAGAAACCCGAACCTGTCCAACTTTCAAACCGCCGGAGGCTTCCAAGTGTCTCCCCCGGTGGTTTGGCGGGAGCAGAGCCCCGGTGACAAAACAACAAACGCGAATCTCTGCCAAGGCATTGTTAGCCCGCTTGTTTGTAAACGGATTAGCGGCGGTGAGCGGGAGGATTAAGCGAAAGAAAGGAAGTCCTTTTTTTTCTCCGCCAAATGCAAAGAGACGGCGAGCAAACGCAAAGTTTACGGAGCGCGCTACGACACGTCCTGGGGAATGTCACTAATTCCATCACGGGACTTCTTGTTACTGTCAGGAAAAAAAAACCCACACTCACCCAGCAGTCAGCCTTGCTGACTTGGGTATGAATCACCTCACTAATTACAGCCCCGACATTCCGAAACGTACAGATGCCTGAATGACAAAGAGGAGGTGGGGGAGGGAAGGGGGCGGGGGGCAAATATGGACCCGCTCTTCCCAAAGGATCTGTCACTCAGTGCTGCACAACCCAAACAATCCAAGTCAACGTCAAAGCCAAGACATTTTTTTTAAATGGGGCGGGGGGGAGGCATTGGGGGGGGGGGCTCCTGCTGACTTTTATCACCTTAAGGCTAAATGACCCTTTTTCTGGCTTAATACCATAATAATTGCAAATGTCTGCAGGGGGTTGCTGCTGCCAGGCTAAGTCGGGGATGGGATGAGGGGGTGGTGGGTGGGGGGGGGGCACGTAGAAATTAAAATAGAGGAAATGACTGCAAGGAATGAAAGCAAGCAGAGACAAAGGAGTAACACTTAATGCTTGTCACGATGATTTCTCTCCACTTGTTGCGACTACGGCGGCCCGGTAGTCCAGTGGTTAGCACGTCGGCTTCAGAGTGCAGAGGTACCAGGTTCGATTCCAGCTCCGGCCTCGCTGTGTGGAGTTTGCATGTTCTCCCCAGGCCTGCGTGGGTTTTCTCCGGGTGCTCCGGGTTCCTCCCACATTCCAAAAACATGCATGGCAGGCTGATTGAACACTCTAAATTGTCCCTAGGTGTGAGTGTGAGTGTGAATGGTTGTTCGTTTCTGTGTGCCCTGCGATTGGCTGGCAACCGATTCAGGGTGTCCCCCGCCTACTGCCCGAAGACAGCTGGGATAGGCTCCAGCACCCCCCGCGACCCTAGTGAGGATCAAGCGGCTCGGAAGATGAATGAATGAATGAATGTTGCGACTACTTTTAGAGTCGACTGCGGTTTGACGATCCGCCATGTTGACTCTTTCCCTCCAAAGTCACTTTGGAGATCAACTCACAGAAGACTTCTTCCGAGACGGCAAGGCCGTTTTGCCTCAGAATGTTTTTTTTTTTTAATTTTGTTTTGTGTGCCGCAACATCCTCGTCACCGGCGGACCTTTCACCAAGACAAGCGAAGTGGGTCACGGGAGCATCAGCATGGGAACATGTAGCGAATGCACACGAGATCGCAAGCATGCCGTGCGGTCGCGTTATGTGTCCCATGATGCCGTTTAGTGCAGCGATGGTCATTTCATGAGCGCTAACTGGGAATGAGGGTCCCACCGAGACCCTACGTGTGTTGCTATTATTAACGACAGAAGAATGCTAGTAGATGGGAAAAAAATGGAGGGATTTAGTAAACAATCTTTTTATGGACAAGGTGAAAAGATGACTTTCTTTCCCACAGAACATGAGGGCGGGGGGCAGCCTTGAAATCAATGCAGCCACACAGCTTCCAGATGTGCGATCCGCACCGCATCCTTCAATTAGACGGCACCAATTTTTGTTTGTTGGCATGTTAAAATATGTGTGTGTGTGTGTGGGTGGGGGGGGGGGGGTTCTTTTTTTTCTATTTTTAAATTAATATGCTCCACAAAATGGTTGCGCCTGAGAGAGTGGGTGGGAGGGGGGGTCAGGCCCCCTCTACTATCACCAATATTATGCCAGAAACCTCATAGCACAGCGACTCTTAAACAGCTATGGGAGGGAGGAGCAAGCTTGCCATTGTAAATCACTAATGATCTTTTTTTTTTTTATGAGGACGACGAGCGAGTCCCCCCCCCCTTTTAAAATGTTGCAATATCCAAAATTTAATGTCGGGTGGTGGGGGGGGCGATCCTACCCCTCGACCCCGCCCACTTATGCCATGCTTGAAAACCTCTTCATGGGTGTGGTCATGATGGTCAGGTGAGCCCATACTAAATCTGGACTCTAGATTTTTTTTTTTGAAAGAGGACCACAAGTACTTCTGTAAAAGCTTTTTTTTGGGGGGGGGGGTGCTTTTTTTAATTCATTAAAAGTTCTCAAATATGGCACCCCAAGTTATCTGCAAGCCCACCATCAACTATACGACCGAGGGAGTAAACCCCGCCTACTTCCGGAGCAAAACGAATTTAAATATTATTATTATTATTATATTATTTTTAGGTTTTAAAAAGAACAACTGACCACGTATTAAGAATATGAGGGGACGGATTTTTCATTCGAGTGTGTGTGTGTGTGTGTGTATGGTTTGGGGGTGGGGGGGTTGTCTTTTGGTAGCTGTTTGTTTTGGTTCATTGTGAAGGCAATCCAAACACAAACTCGTCTTGGAATGAATGGGATGAAATACGAGCAAAGTCGGACACTCTTCCATACCGTTTCCACTTATTATTATTATTATTATTTTTGTAAAACATTCGTCTTTTGGCAACACTGCCGTGTGTTAAGATAGCCTGAACCTGCAGCGGTGTCCCCAAGGGGGAGGAAGAGGAAAGCGCCAACAAGTGTAATCAAGTGTGGAGAAGGGGGACTACCCCCCCCACCCCCTCCCCCGACCCCCGGGCACCACTTCAAAGCAACACCGCCAAGTTAAGGTGGGCTGGAGCGGACCACCAGAACCTGACAAGCAAGTTCGCACTTGTTGGATGGACTTGTCGGAATCCATCCATCACGTTTTCCTTCGCCAAAGCACCCCCGCAAAAGTGGCGAGTTGACCTCCCGCGGAAGAAGGCACACAGAAAAGTTAGCTTGGAACTAAAAACAGGCAAAAAGCTCGGGGGGGGGGGGGGGGGGGGGGGGTGAAAAGCGTCTTACCGCGCGGCGGGTAAAAATTAATCCATTTTACAAAGAGAAAGAAGCGAAAACTTACGTTGCAATACGCAGAGCAGCAAGGTGCACACAAGCCACGCGTGTCCGAACTTTATCCCGTCCATGATGACAACGTTTTCTTTTCTTCCTTTTTTGTTGTTGTTGTGAGTTTTGTTTTTTTTGGGGGGTGAAAAAACTTTCTGCTCTTTAGGTTGTGTTGGTTCAAGCAGGCAAGCAAGTAGCTGTTGTGAAGCTTGGGTCTTCTTTTTGGAACTGGAAAGCTCTCTCTCTCTCTCACTCTCTCTCTCGCTCGCTCTCTCTCTCGTACACGCTCGCAGTAATCTGACGCGGGTGGTACTCCTCTCGATATATCTGCACAAAAGGTACCCCCCACCCTCAAATCCCCCCCCCCCCCCTCCCCCTTCTCTCTCGCTCTCTCTCTCTTCAAACTCACTCCTCCACCTCACTCAGAGAAGAAGGAGGGGAAAACCCGATCCGCTTGACTAAGCTTTCCACTTTTAGTTTGTCATTCACCAAAAAGAGACTCAAAAATGGTTCAAAGGATTGTAGATAAACCAAATTTACGCTCTAAGTGATTTGGGATTCAATCTACATTGCAGATGTACAAAACACATATTCTCAAATTATTATTATTTTTTTGCCCTACAAAAAACCAACAACGTTCAATCGATGCTAGTCCAGTCTGATGAATATCATCTTTGTTTTGCAGATTTTATTTTGAAAGTCATTTCCCCAGTGTGGGACGAATAAAGGATATCTTGTCAATAGATTTTCACTGAACATAACAAATGTTCAACGTTATTTGAGGCAATACAGTATATTGAAGATCGGAGGGGATAACGTGGCAGAAACAAAGGTTGAAAGTAGAAATTTAGGATTTTTTGATTGTGGGGGTGTTGTGCTTGTTTGATGTTGTGCTCTGTGCGTTTGTTTCTATGTGAAGCGCATTGAGTTAACGTGTCTGAAATCCGCGACATAAATGACGCTGCCTCGTCTTACTCTGACGTGGAGTATGTCCAAAAATACTGTATTTTATATATATGTATATATTATATATATATATATATATATATATATATATATATATATATACATAAAATACAGTATTTTTATATATTTATTTATTTTATTATATATATATATATATATATATATATATATATATATATATATATATATTATAATTATTTATTTTATATTTATATATATATATATTACTGTATTTCTACAGGATTTACACGGTAAAACCTCATTTTAGGAAGCAAGGAAAAGCAGCAAATGATATTTCGGATGATCAAGGCAGTTCAAATTCATCTTTTATATTCTTAGTTATTTATTAAGTATGCAAATCAGATCAATGCGCAGGCCACTTTGCTTAATTAAAAAAAAAAGTATTTCGCAGTTCATTTTATCGTGCGTTTATACAATTTATTTCTTGAAGCATCCCTCGAGCATCAGTGCCTACATATGAAATTTGAGCGTGAACATGTCGCGGGGGTGGGGGTGGGGGGGTCGCAATCGATGGAGATTTCGTTTCGGAGCCGGAAACAATGTTCAGCATCCTCCAGCTGCCTTGCCGGCCGCGTGCGACCAAGTTCCCGCCGTGCGTCGTCGACCCTCAGTCAACATACAAACGCGCTTTTCATTTTCAAAGTAAGTGGGAGCCGTTTGCTGGGAGTGGGCTAAGCCGTCTGTTCCTCGCAGACATACCATTCATTCCGAGACACGAAATCCCCACACAATCTGTTTGGGTATTTACAGGCTAGGCTGTAGAGATACTGTCGTTAAAGTGGATTTTTGGACAAAAGCGGTCCAAAACGTGACTTGCGCAAATGAGGTCAAATTGAGACCAACTGGAGCAATTGGGGATATTTCGCTTTTAAGACTCGCCTCGAGAGTTGTCGAACGTTTCTTAAGATCAGGATGAACTGATTGGGGCTCCTTCGCATGTGCGCGACTTGGCGACTGTAGTGCAGTCATGGCGACACAAAAACAAAGACGATTTTCACAACAACTTGATGTGACCTGGTAAGCGACAGTAATATTCAGCGTTTTGAGCAGAGGATAAAGAATATATTCCCGAGTGTTGCTAAATTCTTTGTCAACTGAATGGATTCAAAGATCAGTTGCTTCAAGCACAGACCGGTACGCCATCTTGTTTAGCCCCGCACAGATAAACTGGAGGGTAACATAGCATATACGCCCCAGTTGGAAAATAATTCAGCACCCCCCCCACCAGCATGTTGGTGATTAGTTGCCTAAAATCTGGACTAACACAAAATGGATAAAAGGGTACGGGACCAGTGGCTTGACGGAATTCCATTTCCGCACATCGCTGCTAGCTTAGTTAGCCCATCTAAGGTTTTGTCTTGTAAGTTAGCATAAAGCTAGCAGACGTCTGCGAGTTACGTGGAATGATCGTTTAAACCTCAACTGAGAACGGCAATAAACTGTCCTGACTTGTTCACTTTCTCCCATATGTAAAGTTAGCCACAGGAGGTTGTATCTCAAAATCACTCATCACTTTTCCTCAGACGGTGAAAATCGGGACTAGATGGCGGCAACCGAAACATGGGGCCCGTCTTGCAGGAGCAGTTGACAAACATTCCGAGTGTGGTTGTCTCCCAAAACAGCTGGCTAATATTTTATCAGGCCCGCGACAAGAAGTGAGGCGATACTTGCAACCTGCTCCACTGCAACGTGTGGAGCTTTGATAGCAACCCACAGCTGTTCTATACATAGCCCGCCTGCCAAGAACACCGGCAGCAGTTGATTCACGCTACCGGGGGGGGACGGTTTACCCTTTCGCCTTCCTCGAATTTCTGAGATTTTTGTTTCGGAGGAGGAGAATGGAGGAGGCTTTCCCACTCATCCCTGAGTCTCGACCTGCGAACAGTCACGGGGGGTCTGTCTTTTTCAGACGGAAGATCGAACATCGTCCTGACGTAGTTTTTTGGTGTAACCTTTGCGTTTTCTTACATAAACCCGGCGTCATGCCGCAAAGCCTCGTCTTGGATGCTGATGTGGTCGAGCAAGGGCATTCTTACGTAAGGACTGCAGTCATCCAAAGTGTGATTGACTGGATTGGTTCATTACCTAATGGAGCTGCAGGAGAGTGTAGTCAAGGGGGGGGGGGCAGGAGGAGGATGGAAGAGGAAGAGAAGAACAGAGGTGACCGGTAATGAGGAAAGCAGAGAAAAGGGGAGACTATGGGATCAGAGCAATACGTGCCCATAGTCTCTTTCACACAGTTTTGAGAAAATTGGTGGACCTCTACTGATGAACGTCTCTTTATACAAAATGTCCAAGTTACGAAACGCCTCAACAGGAAAATATTGCCTCTTGTTACAAAAGACATTTTCAGGATACGAAAGGTAAAAATACCGTATGGTCTCCCTCGCAGAGTTTCCTAAGCGCAACATACTTATAGCTGCTCTGCCATTGGCTATTCCTGAGCATCATCCTGGCATCCCATTGGCTAAGAGGGACCTCTACCGAATTTGTGCAGATAGATAAATAGACAGAGTTGCGTCTATGCAGCGTCCTCGGGCCATGAGTCGCTCCGATACTTTTACTGAAAGGTGAATCACCCAGGCTGGGTAGTCCAGTGGTTAGCACGTCGGCTTCACAGTGCAGAGGTACCGGGTTCGATTCCAGCTCCGGCCTCCCTGTGTGGAGTTTGCATGTTCTCCCCGGGCCTGCGTGGGTTTTCTCCGGGTGCTCCGGTTTCCTCCCACGTTCCAAAAACATGCGTGGCAGGCTGATTGAACACTCCAAATTGTCCCTAGGTGTGAGTGTGAGTGCGAATGGTTGTTCGTCTCTGTGTGCCCTGCGATTAGCTGGCAACCGATTCAGGGTGTCCCCCGCCTACTGCCCGGAGACAGCTGGGATAGGCTCCAGCACCCCCCGCGACCCTAGTGAGGATCAAGCGGTTAGGAAGATGAATGAATGAATTACCCAGAAAAAGTGTTCATGCGGATGTTAGGTAAAACCCATTTCTGAGAGAAAACATGGACTAAAGAGGACAAAAAAAAGATGAGGAAATAGTTAAAAGTTAAATGACCATAATTTTTATTCTTTGTTTTTTCATTTATTGTGCAATAATCCAATTGTAACATGTATTTGTTACATATTTGGATGTATTTTTATGCTTTAGGAAACATTTATGTCTGAATTTTGGGGGTGCTTGGAACGAATTAGGGCATTTACATGGAAAACGCGTCTCTACTTACAAATGTTTCAAGTTAAGACATTTAGTAGAGGCAAGTAGAGGTACCACGGTACCGGAAGATGTGTCCAACGCATGTTAAGCATCTGATACTACCTTGGAAACCAGACACATATTGGTGGGGGGGAGGGGGTGCGGGGTGGGGGTTCTTCACACACACAAAAAAAGGGAAAAACAGCTTTGATGAGTTGTGTGAAAGGGGCTTGTCAGGACAGGAGTGTCGGCGCAAACGCCGCGTTGTCTTGAAAGCAATGTTCCCGTCTTAGGCCACCATCTGTTCGCGAGTTGAAATCTCAAGTGGTTCTTGACAACAGTTCTCAAGCGAATGCTCCATCTACTTTGAAAGTTACAGGAACAGTGTGGACTTTCAAGAAGCAACCCTATGCGCGCTAATATCTCGATCTGTTCTTCCAAAATGACATTCTCGGATTGAGTTTCAACAAACGATGACCCAAAGCATGTCTTTAGGATCCCGCCTTTGCTTGGGAAGCCCCGGCTGGGCTCAGTTAAAATATCCGCTCTCACCTGGGAATGCCTGCAGCTTAGGTCAGAAATTAGATCCCCTGTGCCGCAGGTTCTCCACTGAGATGGATGCGCTTGGATTCCCACATGGTCTCAGCCAGACACGTTTTCCAACTCTTCTGCAAAACCAGATCATCAAAGTGGGCCCAGTCAGTCACATCCACCTCCACAAAACTGAGCAAGAAAGACACCTTCTCATTAAGGCCACTCCTATCCTGTCTGGAAGAAATCAAAACCTGGATGGCACAAAATTTCTTGAAGTTCAACGAAAAGAAGACAGAGGTGATATTGTTTGGCCCCAGTGGACCTTGTACATTCCATCCTGTAGACTTGGGCCCCCTATCTCCTTATCTGAAATCAACGGTCTCAAACTTGGGACTTAAACTGGACAGTGATTTCAAACTCGATCGGCAAATTGGTGCCGTTGTTAAATCCAGCTTCTTTCACCTTAGACAGCTGGCCAAAATAAAACCTTTCCTCTCACATGAACACTTTGAGACAGTAATTCATGCCTTTGTCACATCCCGGCTCGATTACTGCAACGCCCTGTACTTTGGAGTCAGCCAGTCCTCCATCAAGCGCCTTCAGCTGGTACAGAATGCCGCTGCTCGCCTCTTGACTGGTACTCGTAAGAGGGAGCATATAACTCCTACTTTGGCATCCCTTCACTGGCTCCCCATTCATTTTAGAATTATTTTTAAGATCCTCCTCTTTGTTTTCAAATCTCTGAATAATCTCGCGCCACCTTACCTCTCTGAGCTCATACGCCCCTACACCCCTGCCCGGCGCCTCAGGTCTGTGGACCAGTCTTTGCTAGACGTACCAAGAACTAAACTGAGGCTCAGAGGGGATCGAGCCTTTTCTGTTGCTGGTCCATCTCTCTGGAATGACCTCCCACTGAACATTCGGCAAGCCTCCTCGCTGCCCATCTTTAAATCCCTCCTCAAAACTCACTTGTATTCTTTGGCGTTTGACTCGGCATGACTTAGATTTGCTATTGGTTTTACTGCTTGGTGCTTTCTACCGCCTTATTACTTATTACTTATTACTGATTCGTCTTACTGTTTATTGTATATGTTAAATCGCTCCATGTACAGCACTTTGTATGCAGCGATGGCTGTTTGAAAGTGCTCTATAAATACTGTTGACTTGACTTGACAAAACACGTTAACCGACGGTTTCGACTTGCATTCGAGGCTGAGCCGCCTCCCCCCTGATCAGAATTCCTGATGAACATATGGGAGACCCCAGTAATTGGCGCTCACAATCTGGTCGGCCCCCAGTTTTTGAAATGAGGACTGTGAACCTCCATCTGTCAGGAGGCCTTCTTCGACTACCTTTTCAAAAGTCGATAATCCAGTTCGCGCTGACTGTGAAAGCAGGCATGCTCTCCATTTTATTTCCACGTGTGAATAAATGGCAATGAATAGGAAATGAAGGGCCATAATTCACACCTGAAATTTCCTGACGTCAAAGGTCGGATCAAGCCTAAACCGAACGCCGACTGGATGTAAGGGTACAGCACAGGAAGCGTTCAGTGACGAAAAGCTTTTGTCCTCAATGATCATGTGTGGAATGTCAAGTCAAAGCGTCATGGGAGCAGCAGCCTCAGCGGGAAAACCGAGACTTCTCTCTCCCCAGCCACTTCATCAAACTCTTTCGGGAGGATCTCAAGGTGGCCTGGTCTCTCCAGTATGGCCTGGATGGGCCTCCTGCCCGTGAGACATGGACCCGGAACACCTCACCAGAGAGGAGTCCAGGAGGCATTCTATCCCGATGCCCGAGTCACTTCATCTGGCTTCTTTCAACATGGAGCAGTAGCGACTCGTGTTTGTTTCCCTCTCGGATGACCGTGCCTCTCACAAAAACAATCACCATTACTACTCTTGAAATGTTGAGGATTTTTCACATCTTTTCTTCACAGAAGAGTCTTTTTTTTTT
Organism: Hippocampus zosterae; assembly: GCF_025434085.1. Classification (NCBI taxonomy): domain Eukaryota; kingdom Metazoa; phylum Chordata; class Actinopteri; order Syngnathiformes; family Syngnathidae; genus Hippocampus; species Hippocampus zosterae. Next base: position 4,911,220 of record NC_067455.1, on the reverse strand, counting down.
TTTTAAAGACGACGACCACAAAAAGCAAGGAGATTCAGTTGAAGCGACCCACGATGATCAATCTATTACTGTAAAACGAAAAAAAAAAAGCACGGAGGAAGTAAGCGACCCAAGCAGGCTAGCAAGTAACTCGTCAGCATTTTTCACATTTCAACGGTGGCAATCATGCGGCGATCAGGCACTTGATAAAAGGTACACAAAAGCAAAACCGGCGGACCTTGTGCAAAAAAAAAAAACATGAACAACCTGGCGTCATGTTAAAAATTACTTGAGACATGCACCTCCTTTACTCTATGTCACAGACCGTAGAGAGAATATTTAACAGAGCAGCCTGCAGCCAAGAATTTCAGTGAAACAGACACAGAGGCACTACAAAGGCAAGAGACGTGCGATGAAAGAATAATGAAGTGAGCAGATTAAACATGGGGGTGGGGGGGGGGGCGAGGAGTACTTGAATTCCAAAAGTAAGGGGAAGACCGAAAGTGAAGGTAGAAATAATCGGCGAGGATGTCGCATTGCAGGGAAGCATGAAAGAGAGACTCAAACCTTCGTGCATTTTCGGACGTGAGATTTTGTTTCCGGTTGGACGAAAAACCAAGGTTGCCGTTTTTGGCAGCAGTAATATTAGTCATGCTTCACAGAGGATAAAGACTATATGCCTGAGAATATTGTTATATGCTGTCTCCATGTGCTGCCACTTGCTGTCGACTGAAAATACATAAAAGTTGCCTGGGGCTCAAGTAACGACCAATCACAGCTCACCTGTTTTATGGGTTCGGTCATGTGACGTTCACAAGCGGAGTACTTTTTAGTCATTTTTAGTTGGCGGGAAATGGCAAATTGGCCGCCGCCTGGTATGGATAAAAATCGGTGGATTTTGCCTCCTGAATTCATATTTCACAAACGCGATGTGAATCACAATACCGTGTCGGTGCCCCATATACCAAATCATTGTCATGGACTTGCTAACAAAAGCTAGCAATCATTTTGACTTGACTTCCGCCAATTTTTGCCAATGTCTCCCTCTGTTGGAAAGTTAAAAGAATACCAGAGGGCAAATTATTGTAAAAGGGTCAAATGTCTGAGAGCCATTTATGTCTTTAATTTTGTAAGCGTGATGGTAACCAAAAATAAGCTACTTTATTCATGATATCCTTTTTAATTAATTGGCGGATTAATCGGTTATTAGAATGATTAATCCACCAGCTTTTATTCATGGTTGGGGGCAGACATTTTTATCCAGCGTGTGACCCTACTCCCGACCGATATTGACCTCAGCATGCCTTCGGGCTCGCGTTGCAAACGTCACAGCTCATCCGTTGTCCGGGTTTGGTCACTCGCATCTCAAAGCCGACTTGTGTTCTTTTCACTTTTGCGTGTGTCAGATCGTTTTTCCGATTTGACTCTGTTCACCACGGTCACACAGCAGCGATGAAGCGTGGCTATGAGTCGCTTTGCAGTGAAGTCTCTGGGAATTCATTGCATATCGTTGATCAATTAAGCCAATGATTCAGCCCTTGTGATTCATCCAAGAATGATTTTTCCCCCCCCACTCCACTGCCTGCTGGATCCATGACAGCATCGGTTTGCTCGGAAGAGAGATGCTTGCAAATCATTCACAATGATGCCCATTAGAGAGGAGGAATGAGCTGTTGCCGTTTCTTTGGAAGATTTCCTAAAGGGTGAGCTCTATTTTGGTTCCGCGCCAGGAGAACCGCCATAACGTTCACAGAATTGATTAATACCAACCCAAAAAGGAACTTTGTCAAGACATCAGTCTGCTATATAAATCATGAATGGAACAGTTATTTATTCTGGTAAATTGGCGACACAATTCAAAACGAACACTGACACTGGGGAAGGCTGATTTTGATCTCAAGCCAGGTCCACGCATACTGATGTGATTCATTCATTCATCTTCCGAGCCGCTTGATCCTCACTAGGGTCGCGGGGGGTGCTGGAGCCTATACTGATGTGATAACGACCAATTCCGTGGCATGGATGGGGGATATAACTGAAATGGCTTAGATCAGACAATTGTTGCTCTATTTTAATATTGTCATGACTATGTTTTTATAAAGTACAACATGATAGAGTGCCATTTCTTTTATAATTAAATCAGACGTAATTAATTTCTTGCCCCAAGTGGAGGAGTTCAAGTATCTTGGGGTCTTGTTCACGAGTGGGGGTAGGAAGGAGCGGGAGATCGACAGGCGGATCGGTGCAGCGTCTGCTGTGATGCGGACGTTGTATCGGTCTGTCGTGGTGAAGAAGGAGCTGAGCCAAAGGGCGAAGCTCTCAATTTACCGGTCAATCTACGTTCCAACCCTCATCTATGGTCACGAGCTATGGGTCGTGACCGAAAGAACGAGATCACGGATACAAGCGGCCGAAATGAGTTTTCTCCGCAGGGTGTCCGGGCTCTCCCTTAGAGATAAGGTGAGAAGCTCGGTCATCCGGGAGGGGCTCAGAGTCGAGCCGCTTCTCCTCCACATCGAGAGGAGCCAGATGAGGTGGCTTGGGCATCTGATTCGGATGCCTCCTGAGCGCCTCCCCGGTGAGGTGTTCCGGGCATGTCCCACCGGGAGGAGACCCCGAAGAAGACCCAGGACACGCTGGAGAGACTATGTCACCCAGCTGGCCTGGGAACGTCTCGGGATCCCCCGGGGAGAGCTGGAAGAAGTAGCTAGGGAGAGGGAAGTCTGGGCTTCCCTGCTAAAGCTGTTGCCCACGCGACCCGGCCCCGGATAAGCGGTAGATGATGGATGGATGGTTGGATGGATTAATTTCTTTGTTTTAATCGGGGGCTAGAACAGATTAATTGTGTTTCCATTCATTTCAATGGGGAAAGATGATTTGGGGCAATTTTAAGTTTTCAACTTTTATTATTCATTCATTCATTCATTCATCTTCCGAGCTGCTTGATCCACACTAGGGTCGCGGGGGGTGCTGGAGCCTATCCCAGCTGTCTCCGGGCAGTAGGCGGGGGACACCCTGAATCGGTTGCCAGCCAATCGCAGGGCACACAGAGACGAACAACCATCCGCACTCACACTCACACATAGGGACAATTTAGAGTGTTCAATCAGCCTGTCACGCATGTTTTTGGAATGTGGGAGGAAACCGGAGCACCCGGAGAAAACCCACGCAGGCCCGGGGAGAACATGCAAACTCCACACAGGGAGGCCGGAGCTGGAATCGAACCCGGTACCTCTGCACTGTGAAGCCGACGTGCTAACCACTGGACTACCGGGCCGCCCTCAACTTTTATTAGTCCCGCACAATTTCTACTCCCAAATTCCAGACGAATATCCTGCAAGACTGTTTTGGATCTTGATGATTTAGCCAATTCAACGTTGCGGTTGAAAGTTTTTCAAAGCGCGCCATTTTCCATTTCTGTACCACGTACAGCGGAACGGAATGAAACTCCTGTAACACTGTGTAAGAAGACAAAATGCATGTTGTAGTCTCAAACGAGGAGGCTAATGGAAATGAAACTGCGGTCACTAGGTCAGGTTGTGAAAAACAAAAAGAAATGAGCATTAATTTAACAAGGCTGAAAAAAAGAAACAAAAAGTTGTTTCTCGCCGTTATTCGTTTTCGTCAGTCGCCGTGTCTGTACTCGTCTGGTAACCCACTTGGCTTTCAGTCCCAATGCACGTCTTGTGTAATGCATGGAAATGCAACGTTCACCGACTCATTAATTAGGAGTCAGCTCTTTGCCTTCAAAGTCTTCACGCCTGCGCTCGGCAATTTCTCGTAAACAAACTCGCTCGCTATCTTCCGCTGCCCGATGGGTGAAGGAATGTGCGTGTGTTTGTGTGTGTGTGTGCGTGTGCGTATGTGCCCATGTGTAAAAACTCCATCGCGCCTACGCAACTCAAGGTTGGTGTTGTCTCTGCATTCACATGCGCGCTCACACACACACACACACGCATGCACACACACACACACACAAGCCGCAGGGCTTGAGTAAGAATATATCTACAGTTTTGCAGAATATTCATCCACTTTCAGCAAGCCTCTTGCAGCTTTTATTTCGGTCCACCCGGATGCGATTAAAACGTTACAACCGTCGTCGAGAAGCAAACGTGTGTGTGTGTGTGTGTACCTTCACTGCGCATCCTACATTGACAGGTACAGTCGTGCCTTGAGATACGAGTTTAATTTGTTCAGTAACCACAGCCTCAAGTGAAATTATCGTTCCCTATTTAAATGAATGGAAATGCTATGCGCCCGTTTAAAAAAAAAAAAAAGAAACAAATTGAGAAAAAAAAACATTTTTGTAATGTTTTTAATAACTAGCAATCTCTATTATCATACATTACAAAAGCAGACATTTGTAACAACAAATAATTAAATGGAATATAAATAAAGAGGGGCGGCCCGGTAGTCCAGTGGTTAGCACGTCGGCTTCACAGTGTAGAGGTACCGGGTTCGATTCCAGCTCCGGCCTCCCTGTGTGGGGTTTGCATGTTCTCCCCGGGCCTGCGTGGGTTTTCTCCGGGTGCTCCGGTTTCCTCCCACATTCCAAAAACATGGCTGATTGAACACTCTAAATTGTCCCTAGGTGTGAGTGTGAGCGTGGATGGTTGTTCGTCTATGTGTGCCCTGTGATTGGCTGGCAACCGATTGAGGGTGTCCCCCGCCTACTGCCCGAAGACGGCTGGGATAGGCTCGAGCACCCCCCGCGACCCTAGTGAGGATCAAGCGGTTCAGAAAATGGATGGATGAATGAATGAATAAATAAATAAAGAGTCTTTGCTTTTACTAGTATAAGTCAGACAGATGGTTGTACATAAAGCAGACGGTCATAATTGCTCAGTAAGCGGCATCGATATTGGTCAAATTTTTTTCCTGGCGAGAAAATAAGGAATATCAACACGAGTTTTATGATACTAGCTATGATTGCCTTATCAAAGGCTCTTTTTCATAATGCTAATTCACATTGCTATAAATACACAAAGTGTCAATCTCTTTGTTTGATGTTTAGTTTGACAGTAAATTTCAACTGGGAATGGCATTTAACAGCACCTGCAGATTGACCTTTTTATTTTTTTTTTATTTTAAAGAATAATACATATTTGTATGGCAAGCACATGATGGATGTGTGAGCTCCACCTCCACTTGACCGTCTTTCTCATCCCCGCTGCCATATCTGTTCTCCCCACCTGTACAGTACATCAATTGAGGGAGCCATCTGTGTGGGTCTGATGAAGCCTGAACCATTACATCTCGACTAATTCGGAGGGGGGGGGGGGGGGCATGACAGGGGCCAGGAGAAGGACGTCCACTGAGACACCCACTCGCAGCGTGTCACCCCTCACGCAAGCACACAACGCCCACACTCGATGCAATATGCTAATAGGCCCTTTTAGAAATGTTAGCAGCAATGACAGCTCTGTGTTACCAACTGAGCACCAGTGATCACCCGGCATCGAGCGAACCAGAATAGAACACAAGCTTCGTTAATTTTAATTGTGGGTTTCATGCCCCCTCCCCCCCGTGATGACTCTTCCTGTTTTCATTCTCACTCAGCCAACAAACTGGACATTCACCTCTCCTCCTACGCGCCTCTTTGCAGCCATTACGGGAGGCATTAACGCCACAATGACAGTGCGGTGGCGTGGGTGCGATGGGGGGGTAGCGGGGGGCGTGACACACGCTCATGCGGCCACGCAACTATCAACCATCTCCTTTGTGACTCCGCAGGGGGCAGAGAGGGCGGTAAGGAGAAGAAAATGAAATGAAAGGTGTGGGGGCAGCCCGGTAGCCCAGTGGCTAGCATGTCGGCTTCACAGTACAGAGGTACCGGGTTCGACTCCCTGTGTGGAGTTTGCATGTTCTCCCCGGGCCTGCGTGGGTTTTCTCCGGGTGCTCCGGTTTCCTCCCACATTCCAAAAAACATGCGTGGCAGGCTGATTGAACACTCTAAAATTGTCCCTAGGTGTGAGTGTGAGTGCGAATGGTTGTTCGTTTCTGTGTGCCCTGCGATTGGCTGGCAACCGATTCAGGGTGTCCCCTGCCTACTGACCGAAGACGGCTGGGATAGGCTCCAGCACCCCCCGTGACCCTCGTGAGGATAAAACGGATCGGAAAATGAATGAATGAAAGATGTGGCGCGAGAGCCGATAAGACCCATGTTTTTACATTGTAACTGATCGTTAAACACTTCACAAGAACGTTTAGGTGATAATAATAATTCTCCTAAAACTGTAAATCTCTCAGGGTGATATTGTGAATCTTTCATCAATTCATTTCTATTCCACACAAGGGCGGTGGGCGCACTGTAGGCAATTTTTCATTGTGGTTTAAAAAAAAGATATATATGCATACGAGTATTGTTCAATTATCTGTCTGCATGTGTTGCTTCACTGTATGTGTTCAAATATCCACTGGCAAAAGTATACAAAAAGAGCGAAGATTGATGCTTAGCACGAGCATGTCAATGGCATTTGCCATTATGTTAGCATGAAGCTAGTGGGCCATTTTAAGGCCTTTTTTTTTTTGCAAGGTCTGCCGGTTTTGCTTTCGTGTACCTTTTATCAAGTGCCCTATCGCCACATGATTGTCACCGTTGAAATGTTAAAAATGCTGACGAGTCACTTGCTAGCCCGCTCGAGTTGTCAAACTGTTGTTTGCTGCTTTTTTTAAATGATAAAAGCATTTTAAAATCAATCCACATTCTTCCATTTTTTGCCTCTTTTATCAGGTGCTGGTTTGTGGTTGAATCGCATTGTGTTTTATTGTCAAAGGTTGACCCTGCTGCCCCCCCCCCAAAAATAGCATCCCCGGAGTGACTGGTCACAATGACATTAAAGATTTAATAAGCATATTAAATGGCCAACGCATTTTCTCCCACCTCATTGCCTCGCTGTGAGCAAATTACTTCTACTGCTGAGCTCGTCCATTCAAATCAATATCTGTTATTCTAATCAATCGGCAGCAGATGGTTTCGTTTTTGGAGAGGGGGGGGGGCATAGATGGGATTCGCTTGCAACTCGAGTAACCGGCTGCACGGCAGAGTGCATTAGGAGGCCTCCCAACCACAACAACATCAATTAGCGGGAGTGTGTTTGGATCCGCGCTGCGCCTAACGGGGGCGGAGGGGGCTCCAGCTCAAGCGCCCGATTTCCCGAAGCCCCGAAAAACAATCCTCCATACTCGTCGGCGGAGCGTGACTCAGCCGCGACCGCTTCGCAGAACTCTGACGCCATAAAGACGAGTCGGGGGGGCCGCCAGAGTCACGCGCTCCCTCGATGACCTCACGCTTTCTCATCACAGCGGACCTGAAAGTGTTGGACCGCGGCCAAAGATGAACAGAGGGGCGGCTATGATCTGCCTGACACGTGGGGGCCACACGACGAAGACTTGGAATACCACAATTGAGTGTGCGAGGCATCTCCAGCTCATTAGTTACTCTTTCTAATCTCTACTGGCTTTAAGTTTCTAGCAAAATTGTGGTTGTTGTTCTTTATGGGCAAATGCGCTAATCAAATTGTGAAGTGGAAATAGCCCGGAGGGACCCGCAAATCAAAATTGGAGCAGAATTTTAACCAAATGCTTGTTTGGGGGCGCACACACAGATGCAGAATGATTGTTGAAATATGCCAGTACGAGTTAGTCGTCTCGCTCGTTGGTTTTAATCAAGGAGACAATCGCTGAAATTTTGTCCGATCCATCTAAAAATGGATCCACTTCTTGCAGTTTGGACTTTTTTGTTTAAGATAAGATATCCTTTATTCGTCCCACACTGGGGAAATTTACAGCCTCCAGCAGCAAGAATGTATGTAGAAAGAAGAAGGAGAAAGAGAAAAAAAAACAACAAACATCTTTCAATTAAATACAATATGAACACAAATGGATAAATCGCAGTACTATTTACAATTTTACTTTTTTCATTCATTCATTCATTCATCTTCCGAGCCGCTTGATCCTCACTAGGGTCGCGGGGGGTGCTGGAGCCTATCCCAGCTGTCTTCGGGCAGTAGGCGGGGGACACCCTGAATCGGTTGCCAGCCAATCGCAGGGCACACAGAAACAAACAACCATTAGCACACACACTCACACCTAGGGACAATTTAGAGTGTTCAATCAGCCTGCCACGCATGTTTATGGAATGTGGGAGGAAACCGGAGCACCCGGAGAAAACCCACGCAGGCCCGGGGAGAACATGCAAACTCCACACAGGGAGGCCGGAGCTGGAATCGAACCCGGTACCACTGCACTGTGAAGCCGACGTGCTAACCACTGGACTACCGGGCCGCCCTTCACATCATTTAATTATTATTATTATTATAATTGTTATTTTTTATTCAGCAGCCTGACAGCAGTCGGTAGGAACGAGCGTCGGTATCTCTCCTCCTTGCAGCGCGGGTGTAACAGTCTCTGGCTGAAGGAGCTACCAAGTGCTGTCAGGGCGGGCTGGAGGGGGTGGGAGGGACTGGCCATCATAGCTTTTAGCTTAGTTAGCATCCTTCTGTGGCCCACCTCCTCCAGAGTGTCAAGGGAGCAACCCAGGACAGAACTGGCCTTCCTGACCAGTCGCTCCAGTCTCTTTCTGTCCCGGGCCGAGATGCTGCCTGACCAGCAATTTGTTTGTTGCGCCGCTTTTTCCCTCACAGTGTCGCTCTGTTTTGCTTCTTGTGTCAAACTCACTGACCCAAAAGAACCTTTTCAGTCGGCCTCCGTGTGAGGCTGAATGATAATCAAGTGGAATGGAACGCTTTTTTGCCCGTTAGCAACAGTTGCTTTGCATCACAGCATAATCTGTCACTCTCCAGCCTCCCGGTTTTCTTTCTCCTGCCTGCCTCTTTTTTTTGGGGGGGTGGGGGGGGGGGCGTGCTCATCTACATGCACAGCAGTCTCGGTTCCAGCTGTGAATGAGTGATTGAAACGGAACAGATTACGCGCCTGAATCGTACGCACGGACTCCGGGCTGGCCCACCAGCTGAGCAGAGAAAGGTAAGCGGTAGAAAAAAGGAACATAGTTGCTTGCTGGGAGCTAAAAGGCGGAGAAAGCAGAAAGGATCATTAGAAAGCAACAAAAGTGAAAAGAGTGAGAGTCAAAGTGGGGAAGAATGAGGAGGAGAAAGAAGGCACGTCGCGGTTTCAAGTCCAAACCCTTGAAGGCAGGCTTAATATTCCCGTATAGCATTTCCAAAGATATAAAAATGATTATATCCGGGATGGAGGCACAAAATGTACATTATTGGGGGGGCGTCCCACCCTCCCCCCAAGTTTGTTGGCAATTTAGGGGAAAAGTCAGATAGGCTATCACACGCGATAATTCCTCCGATAACAGCAAAGTGATGGCTGCAGTGGACCGTGGACGTCACGATCATCCTAAATATGGAAAGACGCGGAAATATAATGACCGGATGTAACAGAGAAGTTAAAAAGTTAAAGTATCCTTTTTTTTTTTTTGTGCGACGGGCAAACTTTGAGGGAAGGGATATTGAAGACTTTAGCTCAGATGTGTGCAAACTACGACCCGCGGGCCAAATACGGCCCGTTGGTCTTTTTAATGCGGCGCGCCGAAGGTTGGTCCACGATTAAGGTTCGATGTGAATGATTGCATTCATTTCAATTGGACTTGTAATGACAGGCCTTTCACCGCCAGGTGGCGCATTGACTTGAAGTTGCAGAACATGGGGGGTGGGGTGGGGGTCTTTTCAACCACCTAGGACCTCTGTATCGCTCTACTTCTACTGATCACAACCCATCTGCAGCAATGCACAGGCTAAAATAGGTCATCAACAACACTCTTGTCATTTTTTTTAAAAAAGTATATTAATACAGTACTTTCATGCTTTTGTTGTGTTTGATATGGACTGTCAACAAATGCAGTTTTTTTTAATGTACCATAGCTCATGCTGACCTGGCCCTTCTGTCAAATTTTAAAAGTCAATGCGGCCCCTGAGCCAAAAAGTTTGCCCACCCCTGCTTTAGCTGGTTTATGCTCAATGTCACACTTGGTGCCACTCGCTCACACAAAGTACGATCGACAGGAGTGGATTTAAAAAGGATATTTTCAACAGGTTTAAGAATTGTATTTGTGAGATTTTTTTCAAACGATTGAATATAAGATAAGATATCCTTTATTCGTGCCACACTGGGGAAATTCACAGCCTCCAGCAGCAAGAATGTAGGTAGAAAGAAGAGGAAAATGGAAAAAAAAAAAAACAATCACCATTCAATTAAGTGCAATATAAACACAAAATGGATAAATCACAGTATTATTTACAATTGTCTTTCACATCATTTAATTATGATTATTATTATATATACACTATATCTGCATGCTAACGTTCACTGTGAAACATTCTATTAAGTAGTTTCCTAGAGAAAAAAAAATGCATTTGTTGCCTGTCCCTGCTTCCTAAAATTAGACCATGAAATTTTTTATCCATCCATCCATCATCTACCGCTTATCCGGGGCCGGGTCGCGGGGGCAACAGCTTTAGCAGGGAAGCCCTCTCCCTAGCTACTTCTTCCAGCTCTCCCCGGGGGATCCCGAGGCGTTCCCAGGCCAGCTGGGTGACATAGTCTCTACAGCGTGTCCTGGGTCTTCCTCGGGGTCTCCTCCCGGTGGGACATGCCCGGAACACCTCACCAGGGAGGCGTTCAGGAGGCATCCGAATCAAATGCCCAAGCCACCTCATCTGGCTCCTCTCGATGTGGAGGAGAAGCGGCTCGACTCTGAGCCCCTCCCGGATGACCGAGCTTCTCACCTTATCTCTAAGGGAGAGCCCGGACACCCTGCGGAGAAAACTCATTTCGGCCGCTTGTACCCGGGATCTCGTTCTTTCGGTCACGACCCATAGCTCGTGACCATAGATGAAGGTTGGAACGTAGATCGACCGGTAAACTGAGAGCTTCGCCCTTTGGCTCAGCTCCTTCTTTACCACGACAGACCGATACAACGTCCGCATCACAGCAGACGCTGCACCGATCCGCCTGTCGATCTCCCGCTCCCCCTTGCCCCCACTCGTGAACAAGACCCCAAGATACTTGAACTCCTCCACTTGGGGCAAGATCTCCTCCCCGACCCGGAGGGGGCACTCCACCCTTTTCCGACTGAGGACCATGGTTTCAGATTTGGAGGTGCTGATCTTCATCCCAACCGCTTCACACTCGGCTGCGAAACGCTCCAGTGAGAGTTGGAGAGCCCCGTTTTTATATATAATATATATAAATAATGAGTCAACACAGGCTTCAGATTACACTCTCTACTCCAAAAAAATAAAGCACATGCTTTGTCATTTTTTTAAGCCTTTTTTTTTAAGTCCCAAAATGTTCATTCTGGTGAATATAATTCAAGACGGTCCCTTTTTTTGAAGCAAGACATGCGCCACGGGTCGGATCCGACTGCAGAGCAATCAAAATATTGAAATGATCTTTACTTTTGCACTCCATATTGTCTGTCAGTTTGTGATATTTGTATTCATGAGAAGCTCGCTTGCAGATGGGGAGCTGTTGACCTCAGCTGCGGCGCACAGCTGCGACCGACAAGGGCGGGAGGCAGAGATTGAGCCCAATCTCTCTCTCTCTCTCTCTCTCAATGAAAAATAAGAAATAGGAAATAATGACAAGAGAAAAGGAGACAGCGAGACACAGAGAGACCCATTTCTCTATCTGGAAACCACACAAGCGCATCCATGTGCTCTGCCGGGTCCCAAAGAGAAAACCAAAATTCGGCCACAGTTCACAAAAACAGGCCTCATGAGAATTTTTTTTGTGCTTTAAAGGTCCCGTAAGGGGCACAGAATATTTCCGTCAAGGCAATTAGTTTACCCACTCCAAAGTGGGTCGATCAAACTTGCCCCATGCAGACCATAAAAAGAACAGAAAATGATGTTCAAGCCACACGCGAGTCGCCGTCCATATGCGAAAACCACTCACGGGTGCAATTATAATTTAGAGCTCTAAAAATATAGACACGAGTGTGACTTTTGGTGTCACGGTTGGTCTTAAGAAATATTCGCATCATATAAATATCACATCTGTTACAACGTACTGTCAAACGAAGGAGGAAAAAAACTGAATTAAACCCCGTGGCTCGAAAACAACCACCTGCCAGTCCGCTAGCATCATGGTCGTGCGAATTAAAATCCGTGACAGTGCTTTAACCGTTTAAGCAATGCTTTATCTTCCGTGTAGAATTGCTAATATTAGTGCCGTACTGAAGAGCTCAGACTCAGTGAAGCATTATTATGAATCCCACTTGAGTTCCAAGCAAGACAGACCTTACTGTGCTATGATTGACTGCTACCGCCGAGGTTCACCCCTCAATCATCACGACAGTAAAACCCAACATCCGAGACACGTGAATTTCCAAAACACATCCACCCTGTTTACGCTTCACGCAAGCCGTGAGGGGGAGGCGCAATGTTGATCTTGATGACGCTTTGAAAGCGGTCGTCCTTAATTAGATTTCCCCAAACACAGCCTCACCTCTGTCTCATTGTGTTTGCCGATAGGCGCCGACAGGAAACGTCCGCCGTTTCGACTCCCACAATAACACGCCCTCTCCGTGCAGCTTTGCTCTCTCGCTGACACGCGAGCGCATGAGGCAAACAGTAACCCATTGAAACGGCCGACGATAACAGATTGCTCATCTTTGGACACACAAAAGCCCATTGAAAAACGGACAAGGTCACCTGTTTGGATATCAAGGGGGGGTGGGGGGGGGGGGACTAGGTTAGAATATCAAAAGAGTCTGAAAGATGGAGATATTGAGGAGCTAATTCGCCAAAATCGATGACCGAGCGATTTAACATGCACAATAAACAGTAAGACGAATCGGTAATAAAGGCGGTAGAAAGCACCAAGCAGTAAAATCAAGAACAAATCTAAGTCATGCTGAGTCGAACGCCAAAGAATACAAGCGAGTTTTGAGGAGGGCTTTCAAGATGGGCAGCGAGGAGCTACACAGTCGACTTTTCAGTCGAAATGTGGAAGATCTGTTGAAAACAGTGACCGAATAGCCGCGACTTACTTCAACAACTTTGGTCCTTAACTTATTCAGTGCCAGCCATTTTGATGCACTTCTTCACACTACCGCGTGAAAAAAAATAATAATAATAAATGGTCAAATGTAACAGGTTACAATACACTATTCGTTGCAGGGCGGCCCGGTAGTCCAGTAGTTAGCACGTCGGCTGCAGAGGTACCGGGTTCGATTCCAGCTCCGGCCTCCCTGTGTGGAGTTTGCATGTTCTCCCCGGGCCTGCGTGGGTTTTCTCCGGGTGCTCCGGTTTCCTCCCACATTCCAAAAAACATGCATGGCAGGCTGATTGAACACTCTAAATTGTCCCTAAGTGTGAGTGTGAGTGCGAATGGTTGTTCGTCTCTGTGTGCCCTGCGATTGACTGGCAACCCGTTCAGGGTGTCCCCCGCCTACTGCCCGAAGACAGCTGGGATAGGCTCCAGCACCCCCCGCAACCCTAGTGGGGATGAAGCGGCTCGGAAGATGAATGAAAAATGAATATTCGTTGCAGCAACCCATTTCTACTATTGTTGTTGTGATTTTGTGTACATTTATTTTTGCTACTGCTTGTACGTTAGCATAGCGGAACAAAACAACTTTTTACGCTTGCGGAACAATGAAGAATGGTCGATAATAGTCCACTCCACTTTCATTTCATCAAATTTCCCCCTGATCGTGGTCATTTTTGACATAATTCAGCCAACGGGGGTGTCACGCTGCACAGCTCGGCATCTCAGTAAAGATAAAACACCTGAACTTGGCTAGGATGTTTTATTGATGACATGGAAGCTTTGGAGCAGAGACGAAGCGCAATGCCGAGAGCCGAGGGGGGGGGGGGGGGGCTCTCGGTTTTGATCTTAACTCGCGAATTCATGCATGAAGCACATCTAACATCGAGGGTTTGACTGCGGGTGTTCTGGCAATGACCGGGATGACATGCACTACATTAGGTTCAAATTTGACGCCTGGAAATTGGCGAAAGCGGACTTAAAATGTCTAATTCAAGCCAAAATAGCAGAGCCCAAGTGTCTTTTTTTGGGGGGGGGATGGGGTCTTATGTTAGTTTCAGGGGTTGAATTTGAATTTGCACACATTCCAGGCCTTCGTACTTTGACGGACTCAGACTATGAAATTCACTCAGCGAGAACAAAAAAAAAATTGTGGTGACTGTAAAGCAGGCATGTCCAAAGTCCGGCCCGCGGGCCAAATGCGGCCCGCGGTCGACTTTCATCCGGCCCTCGGCCCCGGTCATAAAATCAGTGCCGTCTGGCCCGCAGGTTGGGCGCAATGGAACACGTGTTGCATTGACTGAGGTCTCGTAGACTGGTGAGTGATGTTTGATAGAGTACTGCTTCCCTCTAGTGGCGAAATGAGTAATAGCATTCACTAAATGAGTAATAGCATTTAGACACTAGAGGGCATCACTCACGAGTTAACAAGACATCACTCCGTGTTTATATTGACTGATATGTCATATTTCAAATGATCCTTGCAGTTGTGGATATGTGTATTGCTTGTTCATTTATTTTTAAAATAAAAATGGAAATGTGAAACAGACTGGCTTACTAAAATTTGACGAACAATATTGTTGTTCAATGTAAAGAATGTCAGCCAAGGTCGGCCCCCCGACATTTTACCACATAAAATCTGGCCCCCTTGGCAAAAAGTTTGGACACCCCTGCTGTAAAGCCTTTTTGCCTATTCCGTTCAATGTGGGCGGAGCATAGCACCAAAGTTTGATGATCATTTTTGAGGATTCAGTGAACAAAAACTGAAATCGCCACAAGGTCTGCGTTGAGTAACTTCTCTCAATTGAGCCCAAATCTGAAGCAGGTATCCCGAAGCAGATGAACGACTATAAAAAAAAAAAAAGCCAGATCTCTCCCGACACATTAACAAGTTGAACAAAAACTAGCATTTTAGGGAGAAAAAAAAATCCTGAGAAAAATAAAATGGTTACAAACAAAACAAAAGTAACAATGTCATATGTTTATAAAACTACTGTCAAAAAATGTTTCCTTTGTTTTCATCTTTATCAATTAATATCACACATGAGCTTTCGGGTTCATTTTAAATGGATTTGTTTTGGTCATCCCACCCCAGAGGAGCAGACCGCAAACACACACAAAAGATCCAAACACGCTTCCTCCTCTTACACCGTCAAACACCTCCGCCTTCACAACGTGCGGCGGGCGCTCTCTCTTCTTTGTCGCCGCTTTTATTGTGCGATGAAAAAAAATCAAACCCAAAAGCCTCAGACCACTGCATCAAAGTCGGAACGACTTGAAAGCTGTGATA
This sequence comes from Hippocampus zosterae, assembly GCF_025434085.1. Classification (NCBI taxonomy): domain Eukaryota; kingdom Metazoa; phylum Chordata; class Actinopteri; order Syngnathiformes; family Syngnathidae; genus Hippocampus; species Hippocampus zosterae. The sequence goes on along the minus strand of NC_067455.1, from coordinate 4,895,931 downwards.
CGAGTGTGCACGCACGCGCTAAGCCGTAGAAACAATGGCATTATGTGTGGAAAAAAACAAAACAAAAAAAAAACACTGTACAATCTGGGTGGCTTTGAGGACAGCGTCTGCTGCGTGCCTCGTTGTCCTCCTCCCGACAGGTGGAGGGGATTCGGAACCGGGGGGGGGGGGGACACGCAAACATAAAGCCAAACCTCACTGACACATGCTTCAAATTTTTTTTCTTCACACCTGTTGTGGGGTAGTGCTGCTGCACACTGTGGTGCCAGGCCGGCGCGAGCGGCACGTTGCGCGTCGACACCGCCTGCTTTCAGGCCAAACACAGGATGGGGGATTAGAGAAGACGGACACAAGGAAGGCGTAACACAAACACGTGGAAAATACTCCACATGGAATTCTTGGATGAATCATGTTTTTGACACGACCAGAGGCCAGATAGATGAGCCTCCACCAATACTAAAAGATAGCAGACAGCAGCAGATTTCGCTCATTAGCTTAGCGGCTAATGTAAAACTGTATATGCGGAGGTGCTATTCACGAAATAGAAAACAATATTTTATGAATTTGAACAATTTGGTTAAAATATTTGATGATACTGGACCAACCAATACCGGTATTCTGATAATGATAGTTCCCAGTAGAGGCATTGTGCCACTCGGTACGCAATAGAAAATCATTTCACGTAGCAATGTCTCTCTCTCTTTTTTTGGGGGGGGACACATGAAGTGTCACAAAGTAGCTGGCCGTCTGGCTTTGACACAAGGGAAGGAGATTTTGCAGTCATGTTTGTTAAATTGCCATTACAATACAATACATGCTCACGTTAGCATGAGCCTTAAGCTAGCGCTATAACGGCTAAGCTTATGCGGCTGTTTTCTATACACAATAACCATGAAATAAAAGCTGTGAATCTAAACTTTTGTCTTCATATTCATCTGCGTTCTGTTCATTTTGCAGTCATGTTTGTTAAATTGCCATTACAATACAATACAATACATGCTCACGTTAGCATGAGCCTTAAGCTAGCGCTATAACGGCTAAGCTTATGCGGCTGTTTTCAATACACAATAACCATGAAATAAAAGCCGAGAATCTAAACTTTTGTCTTCATATTCATCTGCGTTCTGTTGATTTTGCAGTCATGTTTGTTAAATTGCCATTACAATACAATACAATACATGCTCACGTTAGCATGAGCCTTAAGCTAGCGCTATAATGGCTAAGCTTATGCGGCTGTTTTCTATACACAATAACCATGAAATAAAAGCCGGGAATCTAAACTTTTGTCTTCATATTCATCTGCGTTATGTTGATTTTGCAGTCATGTTTGTTAAATTGGCACTACAATACAATACATGCTCACGTTAGCATGACCCTTAAGCTAGCGCTATAATGGCTAAGCTTATGCGGCTGTTTCCAATACACAATAACCATGAAATAAAAGCTGTGAATCTAAACTTTTGTCTTCATATTCATCTGCGTTCTGTTGATTTTGCAGTCATGTTTGTTAAATTGCCATTACAATACAATACAATACATGCTCACGTTAGCATGAGCCTTAAGCTAGCGCTCTAATGGCTAAGCTTATGCGGCGGTTTTCAATACACAATAACCATGAAATAAAAGCTGGGAATCTAAACTTTCGTCTTCATATTCATCTGCGTTCTGTTGATTTTGCAGTCATGTTTGTTAAATTGCCATTACAATACAATACATGCTCACGTTAGCATGAGCCTTAAGCTAGCGCTATAATGGCTAAGCTTATGTGGCTGTTTTCAATACACAATAACCATGAAATAAAAGCCGGGAATCTAAACTTTTGTCTTCATATTCATCTGCGTTCTCTTGTATTATTATTTTATGCTACCTGGGCTGTAAAGCACTTTGTTACAGCTGCAGCTGGTGTGAAAGTGCTACATAAAGACTTAATGTATCAAAACAGAACTGGAAAAAGGGAAGGGATTTTTATCATTGCTGTACTTTAAATGGGGGGGAGGCTGGGAAAACTTTGGGAAGGTACACCTCGTCCCAAATGGATGTTAAGCCACGGGGCATGAAGCTGTGCGTGTATGTGTTTGTGTGTAGGGGCTCCCTTGATAGCAGCGCTATTTTGGAGAGACTTGAGCAGGAGAAACATTTCTCCGCTATCTACCGTTCGCAGCCTGAAGGAGGTGCGAAGAAGGTCTGCATTCATTCCATTCGCAGCTTGTTCAAGCCGGAAATAAAAACGGCATAAGCAAAACACTCAGGTGCACCTCTGCGCTTTTTTTAAGTAGAACTTGTTCATGTGAAGCCTGCACAGACAAGTACAAGCAAACAGTAACACCTTGAATGGCAGATTCCATACATTTCTTCCGAACACTGAAGGGCATGTTTATCCGCCTTGCCGGCAAATTACAGGGGTGAGAGCAAAGGGAAGGTTCCGCTGGAACAAAACAGCCAGACGCCGCCAAATCCGAGGGGGCGGGTGGGGCAGACTGGCAGGGGTCAAGGCCCGAGAAAGATTGTTTACAGATAAGGCGGGATGGAAAATGGATGAGTGTTAGTGGGTAAAAATCACAATTTCCCCACCTTCAAACCACAGGAGCATTGAGCACCACATCAACATGTTTGCACCGAGGGATGAAAATCATGAGGCCTTGTGGGTTTAAAATGAAACTGACCACAAATATCTAGATATTTTAGTGCCGATTTCATTTCTCTCTAACGCTCCTGAAGCAGTTACGACTGAAGCATAAAAGCACTGCATATGTAGGGGGGTTGGGGGGGGGGGGTATTGGCCAAGATATGCTGGGATTGTCCCACAATTAAAACTGCATATTTCAAATACCAAAAAGGCGGCTCGAGGATTACTTTCCATGGATAGGAGGTTCAAAGAGATGTTTCTCACAGTGCTTTGGCGCCCTCTGCAGGCCGCTTTTTTCATTTTTAAGAGTAGCTGGTGGACTTATCAGAGGTACCTGCGAAACTAGTTAAAATCAAGTACTGTACTGACAAATGTTTAAATAAACATTGTAGCTCTTCAGATAGCACCACAGCCACACCATTAAGATATGATATTGCAAGTCGACATACAAAACTAGGTGGAGGTGGTTGGGGGGGGGGGGGTAAGTGGTGGAAATGTAATTTGTACCCGTTCAATACAAGCGAACTGTATTTTTTGCTAAACTTTAAACAAAGCCCCCCCCCCACACGAATCAAAGGAATAAGGTAATCGGAGATGGGTGGGTTTTTCTTTTTTTTGTAAAACAATTCCAGCACTGCCAGCCATCAACGTACAACATACCTTACTGGGTAGATGTAAAACAGGCTTGCTGAAGTCCGGTCCTTAAGAGTCCCGAAGCCAAGCCTGTTTGAGACGGGCTGCGTCCTCTAAAACATCAGATTCAAATGATCAGGATCGTGATCAGGCTTCTGCAAAAGCTTGCTGATGAGTCGATCATTGATGAAAAAGATTCACTTACAACAGGGGTGCCCATTAGGTAGATCCTGATCTACCGGTAGATCTAAGACAGGTCCAAAGTAGATCCGAGGAGTGTCGAGAAGAAAAAAAACAATTTTTGTCTCTTTACACATGTTGGTAATATATTTTTGTGTTAATATACACTGCACACTAATCAGTCTCATTTTCACAAAAAAAATTTAAAAAATAAAATAAAGCAGGTAAATCTTATTTGTGTGTGTGTGTGCGTGCGCGCGCGCGCCGGTAAGGGTAGATCCCGTGAGGTTACTTGATCAAAAAGTAGATCTTCGATCCAAAAAGTTTGGGCACCCCTGACTTACAACATAGGTGTCAAACTCAGGTCCCGGAGGGCCGCTGCCCTGCATGTTTTACCCAAGTCTACCTTTTGCAACACACCTGATTCAAACGAACAGATCATCAGCAAGCTCTGCGGAAGCCCGACATCGAACCTGTTCATTTGAATCAGGTGTGTTGCAACAGGGAGACTTGGAAATCTGGCAGGACAGCGGCCCTCCAGGACACCCATGACTTACAATGAATTTGAACATGTGGCAAAGACTCGAGACCAGCGGTGCCAAACTCTGTTTTGTCACAAGCCACTTTGGAGTGATGTCTTCCCTCGGCCGTTGTGACAGCGAAACCAAATATTTTTTTTAATCGTCTCATTGTATGATTACTTGTACACAACAAATTGCTGGATGGCTAGTTTTGAAATCGGTCAACTACAGTAGTTTGTTCAAGAGTGAAAACAGGGAAACAATAATATTGCAAAATAGCTACATTATTTATTACACATGAAATTTGACATGTAGTTACAAATTTTGGCAATGATCATGCAAGTTGAGATGCTTTATTTGCTTCTGCCGGCCACATAAAATGATGTGGTGGGCCGGATCTGGTGCCGGGGCCGTGAGTTTGACAAACCGTGCTCTAGACTAAAAAATACATAAATTATATACACACACATCTGCCCCGCATTTTGGGTCAATGGCTTGAATTGCTCAATTAAATAATTGGATGTTGTCTATAGCATCCTCACCGAAATAACAGTGAAGATTTTACCTACATTTTGCTAGTGCTGCAGTAGTTTCATTCTTTAGATGGAAATTAAGCCCACGGCTTGTTTATTAATCAGTGATCAGTCGATCTGAGGCTGGTTTTGATCATTTTGTATCACGTCCGAATCGCCACTCAAGCTGGCCACGTTGCTATTGACAACCCACAGACTTTAAATTACGGCACATTTGTTTGTTGGCTTTGCACACAAGAATTTGAAAAACAAAAATCACACGACAGCATTTCATTTCTCCAAAAGATTTATTCAAGCACTTTTCTTGTTTGCGGCTGCAACCTGTTGGGAGGAGAAACAAAGCGTCAGGCATCTTATAACGACTCCGGCAGGCGGCGGCGCTTGTGCATGTTAAGATCCACGTCTGCAAATGAAAACGCATCAACTTGCTGGGGGAGGAAGTGCCTCAACGGCTTGGTGCAACTGATCAAATGAAGCCTCTCGGCTCTTTTTTTTTATTCAATTTGCACGCATTTATCTCACTTGATGACCCGAGCACAATAGTGCATTCCAAACGGGGGACGTCTGAAAACAATGCCACGGGACCTGGAGTCATTACGGCCAAAACCAACGTTTTTCTGGTGCTGACACAAGAGTGAAAAGGCATTGCACATTGAGAAGGGTGCGTTAGTCACAGGGGCCCCCCCGCAACACGTTTCCTGCCAATTGTTTGTGACGGGTGGTGGGGGGCGTGTGCAAGCGCGCGTGTGCTGCTCGTCTGCTTCCTGCTCATTAGCATGCGTAAACAAGGAGAAAGCGCCATACGGACACCTCGCCAAGCATGAAGCGCCCGCCTAATGTTCACCCCCTTTTACCCTTGGATTAGTACAGCGCCACCTGCTGCCCACCCCTCCCCCCAGTTCTTGACAAGACCAGAGGGTGACGCGTTTCTTGAAATAAAAGTTAGACGCGCAACACAACCCACTTGACCGACGGGTAACGTTTGCGCAAGGTCAAGAGCTTGAATGAAGGAGTTACATCACAGTGAAAACGAGATTCCTTTCATGCTTTGACAAAATCCGAGCGTGACGCATTTCCACACGCAAGTGAGGCTAAATTTAGCAGGGAAAGAGGCCAAGAAGAGACTGTGGTCCACGATAACGGCAAATCAAGTCTACCTGTGGCATCTTTTAGAGGTGCAATAATTCATCATCAAGCACTGAGAAAAACTTCAAGAAAAAAAATTGTGGAGATTTCTGTCATTCCTGATCTGCATGAAAGCAGGTTGATCATTTTGAGCGGCTTCAAAATAAGAAATTTGCAAACATCTGCTCTTACTTTTAAAAAAAAAACATTCTGGCAAACAAAAACCACACAAATCCGCATGGTTAATCAATTGTAGTGGGCAGTATCGATCAGACGGATGCACAACAGACACACGACACTTAAAATGAAGAAAGCGCTTGAAGCATTTCTTGAAAATGGCCTTGCAGCAACCGCCGCTGTTTATATCCGCTAAGTGCCATAATCAAAGTACGGCGACGCTTAATGGGTGTTTTGTTCAGCTGCTTTGATTTGTGAGGGCAGCGTAAGGGGACTCAAAAGCAGGAAGAAACTTGTCGGCAAACTCCGAATGAATTTCATCAAATGCACGCATGGTAAAAACTTTTGGGGTCATTCCGCCCGCCCTCTGATCAGACTTTTTTTTTTAGTGGTTGCTCACCTGGCCGGCAATCCTATCCAGGTCTCTGGTTCCCTGGGAAGTTAGTCTGCGACCACTGGAGAAGGTAAAAAAAAAGTTAGTAAAAAAACGGGACACAGCTCAACCTCACAACAGGAAACAACAACACTAAAAAAAATGTATAAATGCAGACATTAGTTGTCAATCATGATATCCTTAAAAAGACAAAACGCCGCCGGCTTACCCATTGGGGTCCTTCTCGATCATCTTGAGGAGCTCGAGCGCCTGCAGCACTTTGCGGGCCACGTTCTTGGAGCCGACGCTGTAGTGGGCGGGACACACGCCGTTCCTATTGCGGCCGCCGTAGATTTTGGTCATGGAGCCCACGCCGGCACCCCCGCGTAGGTACAGGTGGCGAACTGTGGAGGCTGTGCAAGCAGCGTCAAAAGATTAGAAAACGACGGCAATGCGTTACTTCGCCATCGGGCCGCTGAGTAGGCCCCAGAGAGCAGACGATATATTCTTCAACTGATTGAGTGCACAGTTTGTCTCCGGGTGCAGCATCGCGCTTTGTTATGAGCTCGTTTAAAGAAAACTAACATTCGAGTCGAAGATTAATCCCACGAAATAAAGAAATGTCATTTGAAATATGATGTGATAGAAATATTATGGCGCATGGATCTCTGGTGAACACAGCAACTCGAAACAGGCTTTGTGAAGAAACATGCGGAGTTAAATATTTATAGTCGGGGCAGATCGAGGTAAGCACAAGTAAGGGAATTTGTGGCCTTCGGCTCACCTGAGCGCTTTGAGCGAAGGGGGCCCCCCCGTGTAGATGCCAAAAATCGTATTTGGCAGGCCGTCAATTGTCATGTCTCCGCTTTCATTTGTGATGGCGGTACATGTGACACATATGGTTTGAATTAATGGCTGGTTTGCTTGGCACGCACGCCATTCGGTTCGAGTCTGGACGCGGAGGGCCGAATTGAATTGGCTCGTTGGCTGACCGGCGCTCAACAGGCGGCAAATGCAAATCATGTGAACACAAGACATTTTTGCTGCTTTGGCTTCACACGTTAAGATCAGCAACGTGAATCCAGCCCGCGATATTCGCGGCTCATAAGGGGAGTGTCAAAAATGTGTGGAAAGTCGCCTTTGTTGGCCTGGCTTGGCTTTTATCCGACGCAAATAGCAGATGGGAACTTAACCGGTCTTCGGGATTTTTTTTAAAAAACTGCAGTATGAATAAGGACCGCCCTTAAATGGTTCTTTTAACGGTTACGGAGAAAGAAATTACTCAAATTATTTTTCACAGCCCCGCTTTGTTCAGCGGAGAGATCGGTGCTGTTGAACGGTCTGCGGCTGGATGGATGGAGGTCTTGAGGAGCCGACGATGAGAAGAAAGGAGCGTTGGCGCGGAGTGCCGATGCGGATTTGGAGCTGGGAGTCGCGGCTTGGAGTTTGAAGCGGATTACGTGGGACAGGAGAAGTGAACTAATCTCTTTTCGTCAATGGATGCTACAGCTTTGTGTTTGCTTTCAAAACTTAGCTTGTAGCAGACGTGTGCACATTTTCACCTCTGATCCACTGGAGAAAGGAAACTTTGATCCTCTCCTCTTTCATTTAAAACTGCTTCAGACAACAAAGTGTATGCAGAAAATTGGTGAAGATTGCACGACTGCCTGTGTCCGATGTGTTGTGTTGTGTTTTTTTTTGTTATTTTGACTTCAAAATGGCGCCGCGAGAGTGGCTGCCTTTCCAGCAGCTCCCATATTTTGTTGTTCTACTTCTTCCTTTCATAACTTTGCTGCTGTGAATTGGGAATTTCTCCATTGTGTGACTAATAAAGGTTTTTCTTTCTCTTTCTTTCTTTTCTGACCGATTGATACAACGACATGATACAGAGCACTTAAAAAAAACCGTCCATTGTGCCGTCCAAACCTTCCATGTTATTTTGATGCGTGACGAAGTTTGGCTAAAAGTAGCTGCGACTCTCCCTTCCTCAGCCCCACCCACTCATTCTCAGCGCACCGTCGGTTGGCGAACATGTGGCGCAAAGTCAGCGGCTTTCAAGGTTCCAAGGAATTAGGTTTTATTAAGGTACGCTCACGCGGTGCGAGCTCGGCGTCCTTTACATGGAGTTTGCCTGTTGCTACTGAGGTAGCATCCGAGCTTGTCACTATTTCAGCGCGACTGACCCGTTTCCTTCCAATACAACCATTAAACCAATGTACAAGTTTGATTATTCTTGGTTTGAGTGGTTATGCCCAGAGATCAAAGAGGGATGATGGCGCAAGTCGTCAGTAAAATTGTTGCTCCACACATTGTTTGCCTTCACACTGAATAAATGTTTTCCAAAATGTTAAGCAGTGCAATGGTCAGTTGCCCAAATCCCATTTTCCCCTCTAAAAGATTGTTTATATATTCACCCAGCTTCTTGTCAGCCTGCAGACCAGGGGAGTGCCCTTATAGGTTTCACACCCAAGACAGCAGGGTGAAAAACTATGCACATATATTTCTGATTGGCCAAAGTTTAGCCATTGGTTTTGATGCTTGATTCAAATCCAGTAGACACTTAAACAGCTTTTTCCCTCTAGCCATTAACTCCTTACACAGTCACTTACATAGTCACTCTTCTTGCACCACAAAATGGTACTACAAAACTACTGGTATACTCTAAAATGGTTCAATGATTTTGTTGTTTACGATGATACTAGTGCAGCGTGTTATACCGGAGACAAATTCCTTGTGTGTTCTACATACTTGGCCAATAAAGATGATTCTGAATCTTTACCCGGGGATTGACTACATGCAAGCTGCAACTAGTTAAAAACATTGCACAAACAGCTCAACAGGAACAAGTTACGAAGTCACGATGAACTTCACCTACCTGCTCTGATGTAGAACCAGTTCTCATCACAGGGGGCCAACTCCTTGTGTTTGCCCAGCTTGACGAGGTCCACCCAGTCAGGCACCTTCAGCTTCCCTGATCTAACGAGCAAAAATAGGACACGTTTAGCTTCAGCACAACAAAAATCAAATTTAATGGAACTCCGGTTACAACCTTTTTACATGACACATTCTAAAATGCTAATGCAATTACAATGATAAAGAAAAAACATGAACAATTATGACATTGTACCACGACAGAAATCACAAGTGAGCTGTACGTGTGTGGAGATAAAAATGACTTCCACAAACCAAATCTTCATCAGCGGTTAAGGTCGGAAAACATGTTTGGTTTCCCCACGCAAAAAAAAAAACACCCATTGCCATTTCATGGGTATACACCGGTTGCTTACTTCTTCAGGAAGGCAGCCAGTGCAGTGACGAATTCCTGCTGGTTGACGTCTTTCACCGTGACACCTGGCATCTTAAAAACAAAAAAAAAAAAGCCAAGCAGCATTTTAGACTCCGGCATTATTAAGGGGTGGAAGGAAGCCCGATTTATAAGTATATGAAAGGTGTGCGAGCACGGCTGACAGTCCATTAGCCACGGCTCACAATGACAAGACCCCATTTTAAACGTTTAACTCGTTGTGATCTTAACTTCTTCAAATAATAGCGCAAGCAGAAATATCAACAACGGTAAATGTGCGCATTCGCATCTTTCAGCCGGCATTAGCTTCACGTGCAGCTCGTCCTCAGTTAGCATGTCGCGTCGCAAATTATTTTTTTTAGATGAAAGCATAGACACAGCTTCATTGAATCGGCACTAGTCCAGGTAGCGATTTCAAGCGCTGAACCGGACACTGCGGAAAAAGGTCGAGGCACACGATTTGATTCTGAAAAGGAGACCAGCTAGCAGGCCATAACGAGGCGGCATGGGAGCAGCCATTGCTAGCACCGCGAAGCACACAGCCTACTAAAGCTCCTAAACTCATTCATGCTTGCTGTTATCACATATAGAGACTCGCTTTTAGAGAAACAGCTTGTTTCGGGTAATTATATCCACGCATGGCGCGTACGCAAAGTTAAATTTGACTGAAATAAACGTAATGAAATGGGGAAAATAATGCAGAGCGTTTACCTTGCTTGTGGACAGCGAAGGGAAAGAGGGTACAACGGGGTTTCCCACTCGCGTTATCAGGGGGAAATCTCGCAGAGTAACGCGAGAATACGCCGACGTGGTGTTTTGGTCACACGGAGGAGAAGCTTGATAGCTCAGTTCAAAACTTTTAAATTCATTAAAAGATGTAAATTTGATTGTGTGATCTTCGGATGACATATTTGATTAAAAGGGAGGATGGTTCGATAGTAAGTCCTCAATTATAATAAAAAACAACTTTGTCGTGGGGAGTTGCTGGAGACCATCCCAGCTGACTTCAGGCGGAAGGCAGCTACGCCTTGAATCATTCGAATATTCAAAATTATTCAAAACAGAAATTTGATAGAATATAATTATTTTCGATTATTGATTCAGGATTTGTGCTCTCATTCATGCTGCCTGGGGCTTAACCCTTCATCCATTCCACTGGAGAATAATTTTGAAATTTCTCTGCTTGGGTGAATATTCAAAGCCAGATACCGCCAGACCTTGAGTTCATCCAAAGCAATTTGCATATTCAAAAAAAAAATTTTGTGTCGTTGCATGTTATGTATAATTGAACGAGCAGTCAAAGATCACACGGAATCATGCGGATGGTCTGAAGCCAGAGCCCAGGGGTGGCCTATGTATTCTTCAGGGACGGGGTGCAGACTCCGTTCCGCGCATCTGTCTCACGCTCGTTTACAACACGACCTTTTGATATTCTTCATCATCTTTATCAATTCCAAGTCAGACACACTTCCAAAAGCACTTTGCATGTTGATAGCAGTTAGCTTTGACAGTCCTTTGTGAACCTGAGTGTCTCATTTACATATTTCCCTGGCTGGCAGAGGTGGCGGCGTTGCCCTTTGCACATCTTGGACAGAAAGGGCATCCATGATACAACATTTACACAATTGATATGTTTGCACAGACAGGGGAGATAGATATGAGGCAGCTGGAGGTTTATAAATCAGGTTTAGTCTGTCGCACAGTTTTAGAGGTCTGTGCTGGGGCCGGGGGTATACATGCAGCTATAAAAGGGATACGTCGTCGTAGATTGAAGACAACCGCTTGTCGCCGCAAACAGGTAACGTCCATTTTTTTTTTCAATTTTGACCAAGGAACAGCCAGAACTCAGGTGATCTTAATTGATACATCAATCACACACACTAGGGGAGGGGTGTCACGATAGAAAACACTTCAAATGCTAATGCAAGGCTTGAAAGATATATATTTTTCTTTATGGGGAAGTTTTGCGAATAAATGAGGAGCATCTTTTAAATTTTGTGGAGCAATACTTTTTGCAAGTTAATCCCAAAGGCAAAGCTTTTATCAAAAAATAAGAATATGGCAATGTAACAAATGAATGATGATTTTTTTTCCCAATTTAAATAATGAAGACTTATTTCTTAAATTCACGTCAAACATATGCAAGCGGTAAACGGTTTTCTTTTCTAGGGGCAAAGCTAAATTAATTCGCAAAAAAATGTACTGTAATGTTATTTCAGAACATTTATTGTGCCGAACTCAAATGTCAAGATCAAACTTCAGGACTGTATTGTCAAAAAAAGTATATATATATATATATATATATATATATATATATATATATATATATATATATATATATATATATATATATATATATATATATATATATATATATACTGATAGGAGAAATATTTTATAATCAATAAGATTAATATAAATTTAAACTTATGGTCCATCGTAATTGACTGGCGTACACTGTAGCGTACCGTAATTCATTTGCGGGTCTGTTTCGAGAGCAGATTTTCTTTCCACAGTCCAACCACCTCTTAATCGACCTTCTATTTTGCTATTCAAAGCTGGATGTTGTCCGCTTGAACAAGGTTCCAGCCAGTCTGTGAAAAGAGTACTCGATCAGCCAACACAACTAACAATTGCGTAACAAACGCGTTCGCTTTATCGAACTTGGGTTAAATTAGCAGTTAGCATAGCTTCTCAGTCTTTCCTCTTCATCCCTTTGTGAGAAGGATATTTGTCAGAACAGAAATGTAGCTTATTCCCCACTTCGGAGGTAATGATTACAGACTTAGAAGCGACTCCACGATATGTTTAGCCGCGGCGGTAGCTTAGGTAGCGTGCGCTAATGTTCTGAATGCTAATGCTCATGCGACGTAATTTGCATGATTGGGCTTGAGTCTATTCAGAGTGTTGCGATGGGAAAGCCGTGGTCAAAAGTGCGCAGCTGCCTGTTGCGCGTTTGTATGGTGCTCACATTCTCACTGGCTCGCTTCAGTGACCTTTTCTCTGGCCTCGTTTCCAGCTCTCTGGTAGACCCATCAAAAATATCCTCCCGCTCCCTGCAACTTTGTCTGCCCCTGGACCAAACCATGTATCCCATTTTCTCCACGCATCTGCACCCACTAACTGCTGTTTTGTTTGTTTTGCTCTGCCTGCTGTTCCTTTATGTACATTCATGTGAAACTTCTGAAATCCAAATAAGAATGGCAGCAGCACGACGTGGCGAATTACATCCCATCAAATGCACAGAAGCTTTCACGCAGAGGAACGATCCAGTTCTGGGTTTCAAGATTGAAAAATACTGACTATTCAGTCCACAAATGTTGTGTTTTACAGCAATACCTAATCATATTTACAATTTCATGTGTACCAATGGATAAAATATCGAATCTTATTTTCACTTGAATCATGCTGCGACGTACTAATGACCCGTCAAAAATATTTTTACCGCAAGCTTAACTTATTTCAACCAGAGGCACGCATGCACTTGTGAATATGGTTAAATACTGTTGTAAAACATGATGTAAGATAAGATAAGATATCCTTTATTTGTCCCACACTGGGGAAATTTACAGCCTCCAGCAGCAAGAATGTATGTAGAAAGAAGAAAGAGAAAAAAAAAACAACAAACATCTTTCAATTAAATGCAATATGAACACAAAATGGATAAATCGCAGTACTATTTACAATTTTCCTTCACATCATTTAATTACTATTAGTATTAAAGTCGGGCGGCCCGGTAGTCCAGTGGTTAGCACGTCGGCTTCACAGTGCAGAGGTGCCAGCTTCGATTCCAGCTCCGACCTCCCTGTGTGGAGTTTGCATGTTCTCCCCGGGCCTGCGTGGGTTTTCTCCGGGTGCTCCGGTTTCCTCCCACATTCCAAAAACATGCGTGGCAGGCTAATTGAACACTCCAAATTGTCCCTAGGTGTGAGTGTGAATGGTTGTTTGTCTCTGTGTGCCCTGCGATTGGCTGGCAACCGATTCAGGGTGTCCCCCGCCTACTGCCCGGAGACAGCTGGGATAGGCTCCAGCACCCCCGCGACCCTTGTGAGGATCAAGCGGCTCGGAAGATGAATGAATGAATATTATTAAAGTGTGCGTCAGCATATACGCTGTATCCTGTTTTGTTTTTGAATGATGTGGCGGTAGCCGACTGTCTTGCTTGCTTCAAACCAGGAAAAGGGAATGTGCGTTGCGAGTTCCTTGCCGCATCGCTTGAAGAAACGCCCGCATCTGTCAGACAATCAGACGACAGTGACATCACAGCCCTCTTCAGCCTGCGTTCTAGAACGAGGTTGGGGAGGGCTTCTGGGGAAGGGTTCCATTGTAGCCTCGAAAAAGTGACCAAACAGGACAGAGCTAGGCTGCTTTCACACGCTCGAGACATACCGAGGTCTTCCATGAAGTCTGTTGTTCCAAACGATGGACTCGTGTGCAATTTTGCGGACGAATTCCAAAGTGTACAGCCGTTTGTCGACCAATCTTCCACCGTCCTCCCATCCTTCTCTCCATCAGTGTTAGCTGCAGCCTTTTAACCCTGCAAAGCAGACGTATACACGGGATTCATTCATTCATTCATTCATTCATCTTCCGAGCCGCTTGATCCTCACTAGGGTCGCGGGGGGTGCTGGAGCCTATCCCAGCCGTCTTCGGGCAGTAGGCGGGGGACACCCTGAATCGGTTGCCAGCCAATCGCAGGGCACACAGAAACGAACAACCATTCGCACTCACACTCACACCTAGGGACAATTTGGAGTGTCCAATCAGCCTGCCACGCATGTTTTTGGAATGTGGGAGGAAACCGGAGCACCCGGAGAAAACCCACGCAGGCCCGGGGAGAACATGCAAACTCCACACAGGGAGGTCGGAGCTGGAATCGAACCCGGTACCTCTGCACTGTGAAGCCGAAGTGCTAACCACTTGGCTGCCGGGCCGCCCGTATACACGGGATATTCACCGAAATAAGAATCAATCGCTCTTTACGTTTCCATACCTCCTTGAAATGTTTTGCTTGCTTCACTCAGGGCATGGAATTCCTGTGGCTCTACTCCCTCTGCCAGTGCATCGTTTCGGTAGCCGTCATAGTGGTGAGCGTGAGGTTATGCATGGCGGTCGGCGTGATCCAAAGCGCAAGACCGCAGCACGTGAGCGTGTCCTGCTGCCTCGGCCTGTGCCTGGGCTGGGTGGGCGCCATAGGGGGCGCGCTGGAGATCCCCGTCATCGTTTTCCTCAACCTGAGGACGCCGCAGTGCTTGTACACTTGTATCACCCTGGTGTGCTGCCCCCTGCTGGTGAGGCAGTTTACCATGTGCCTGCTGGTTCTGCTCACGCTGGACTGCCACCTGCAGAATTCCTGGCCCAGCAGGTGAGTCCGCGTTTAGCAAATACATCAGCGACCATTACGGCACCTCCGAATCAATTTACCCGCAAACACATATTGTTAATGAAGTCATAAACGGCGCTCATTATCGCTGTAAACGTGAAAACGGAGTTTGAACGCGTGGGAGGCCGGAGTGGACAAACAAGCTGCTCTATGCAGTAAATGGAGAAAATCGATATAAAACAAAAGAGAAAACGGGCCGTAAACATGCCAGGATGAGTCATGAGGGATCCGCGTTACATCCAGACCGCTCATCGCGACCCGGGACCGTTTCCGTTGCAGACTTTGCTTGACTTGCTAGCTGAAGATGTAAGGTTCAGTAAATATGAATAGGCGGAAACAATTTATTTATTTTTAAAATAGAACTTTTTTTTGTGTGTGTGTCAAATTGAATTTGTTCACAGATGGAGATGTTGAGGTAATTTGAGTGTTTTTTTTCTTCATTTTTACATACAAAAAGATTTATGCATTTTCATTCATTCATTCATTCATCTTCCGTACCGCTTGATCCTCACTAGGGTCGCAGGGGGTGCTGGAGCTCATCCCAGCCGTCTCCAGGCAGTAGGCGGGGGACACCCTGAATCGGTTGCCAGCCAATCGCAGGGCACACATAGACGAACAACCATCCACGCTCACACTCACACCCAGGGACAATTTAGAGCGTTCAATCAGCCTGCCATGCATATTTTTTGGAATGTGGGAGGAAACCGGAGCACCCGGAGAAAACCCACGCAGACCCGGGGAGAACATGCAAACTCCACACAGGGAGGCCGGAGCTGGAATCGAACCCGGTACCTCTGCACTGTGAAGCCAACGTGCTAACCACTGGACTACCGGGCCGCCTTATGCATTTTCAGATTTTTCTAAAAACATTTGAACCTTGATCAAGACCATAAAGATATCCAGAAACAAAATTACCAGAAGTCTTTAGAAATTATTGGAATGGGAATTTCAAACTTTATAAATAAATAGAGGGCGGCCCGGTAGTCCAGTGGTTAGCACGTCGGCTTCACAGTGCAGAGGTACCGGGTTCGATTCCAGCTCCGGCCTCCCTGTTTGGAGTATGCATGTTCTGCCCGGGCCTGCGTGGGTTTTCTCCGGGTGCTCCGGTTTCCTCCCACATTCCAAAAATATGCGTGGCAGGCTGATTGGACGCTCTAAATTGTCCCTAGGTGTGAGTATGAGCGCAGATGGTTGTTCGTTTCTGTGTGCCCTGCGATTGGCTGGCAAACGATTCAGGGTGTCACCCGCCTACTGCCCCGAGACGGCTGGGATAGGCTCCAGCACCCCCCGCGACCCTAGTGAGGATCAAGCGGTACAGAAGATGAATGAATTAATGAATAAATAAATAAATAGAATACCTTGATCATGATGTTGCCATAGTTACAACCGAGTTAAAGTAAACCAAGTAGCCTCATCCGTCTACAGGCAGTAGGCGGAGGACACCCTGAACTGGTTGTCAGCCAATCGTTAAAGTAAACTGTTTGCTCTTTTAGCTCCTTTTTTAATTTTTTTCCAAGGAAAATGGCTGCAAGCAAACCTGATACGTTTTTCCGTTCCTCGGCGTGTAATTCTTGATCCGTTTGCGTCCACACCAGGTACTCCACTCTGGTCACCCGTCAGCGAGCTTTGTGCGTGGTCCTTCTATGCTGGATGGCTTCGGTCCTGACCTCGTTCGGCCAGTTCATCAGCTCCGACGTCCTCGACAGGTGGGCTCGGAAGGACCTGGATCAGCACACCGTCGACCTCGGCTTGGACGGCAACTGGAGCACCCCGTCACCCGGTCTTACCCTTGCCCCCAAACCCCCCCACGACCGCGTGGTTATCGGGAAGCACCTTCCCTATGGAGGCTTCCTGTCCAAGTTTTACATGGAGGACTTGCGCAATTTCACCTACGCCGAGCTTCACAGTAGCCACTGGGGTGATGGCGCCCCGGACATCATTCTGAGCCCGCAGTTCTTGGTCTACGTTCACGGAACGGCTGTGTTCACGCTCCCTTTGCTTTTCCTGCTGTTTTTTTACCTCGATCTTCATTGCAAGAACCCCAAGCAGGTTAGTCAGTCAGATGCCTCCAGGAGTCTCCGTTCCCTGGCTCTGTCCGTCTCCTTCTTAGTTCTGCTCTGCCTGCCGCTGCAAATCGTCCACGCCGTCTTGCTCTTCACCCCCAGTGCCGTCCTCCCCTCCTGGGTTCACGCCGCGGCCGTGTTCTTTTTCCAGTTGTACGGTCTTGTACCCCGGGTTCTTTTCACTCCTCCTGGGAAACAAGAGAGCGACGAGCGGGCGGCGTTCGCGCTCTCTGCTCTTCCGCCACCCACGGCGAAGTCTGTTCATAAGAGCTTTTGTGAAGCGGCGCACGCCGCTACGTGGGCCTCGGCCAAAAACTCCCTGAAAGCAAAAGTGTTCCCCGAAGTCTGAAATCCAAAGGTTTCTAAAAATTGCGCGAAAAGGTCTGAAATCGAGATGGTTCCTCTGCCCATATAAACAGAGCTATTTTAAAATCTACTTAGCCGCACCGATTATAATATTGCATCGCAACTTTCCATGCCAATTTGTTATCCAATCAATGTGGATGCAACGCTGTCCCTGCTTGGATCAGAAATGGACACAAACACTGACCAACGTTAGTTTTCCCTTGCTTGACCCCCCCCCCCCGATCATCATCCCAGTCTCATAATAGAAATGAAAGAGTCCTCCTCGTTAATTTCGATGTAGCTTGCTAACTAATAAACAGGTGGACAAACACAAAAGTGATGTGAAGGACTTTTAACGAAACACCGCTGCATACAAAGGGTTGGACATGGAGAAAAAATGTGTCAGACAAAATTAAAGATCCTGATTTTTTATTTCAAATTTTTTTTTTCAACGAATCTTAAAAATGTACTTTGAGCCAGTGAAGGGAAGCCGGAATTGGAGTTATGTGCTCCCGCTTACAAGCTCCAGTTACTAGGAGGAAGCAGAATTTTTGGACCAATTGGAGACGTTTGAAGAGAAAAGTGTCTGACTCCAAAATAAAATACCGTTAAAGTCCTCCAGTCAAGTATGGATTACGGTTTCAAAATGCCGTTGAGGAAGGAGATACAAACAAATGCTAACTCAGATTTTTATGATGATTCGCTTTTCATTTTTTCCTGTTTTATGTCCCTTTTGACTTCGGAAGGAACTGTTCCGACATGGCGGGTAGTGCTGTTCCTCTATCCCAGGCATGTCCAAAGTCCGGCCCGCGGTCGAATTTCATCCGGCCCTCGGCCCCTGTCATAAAATCAGTGCCGTCTGGCCCGCAGGTTGGGCGCAATGGAACAACGTGTTGCATTGACTGAGGTCTCGTAGACTGGTGAGTGATGTTTCATAGAGTACTGCTTCCCTCTAGTGGCTAAATGAGTAATAGCATTCACTAAATGGGTAATAGCATTTAGACACTAGAGGGCATCACTCACGAGTTAACAAGACATCACTCCGTGTTTTATATTGACTGATATGTCATATTTCAAATGATCCTTGCAGTTGTGGATATGCGTATTGCTTGTTCATTTCCCTGTTGTTCGAGTCAAAGCTTTTGTGACTATTGAAAAGTCATGGTGATACATTTTATGTTTCAAATCAATCAATTTGCACTCAGGAGACTTCTGTTTAAGAAAAAGTCAAGTGAATAAGCAGTTGCATGTGATATCAGGTATATCACATGCAACTGCTTATTCACTTGACTTTCAAATGAACCAAAAGAAATTCTTAAGATTGTTGAAATTAAAATAAAAATGGAAATGTGAAACAGACTGGCTTACTCAAATTTGTTGAACAATATTGTTGTTCAATGTAAAGAATGTCAGCCAAGGTCTCGGCCCCCCGACATTTTACCACATAAAATCTGGCCCCCTTGGCAAAAAGTTTGGACACCCCTGCTCTATCCCTAACGCGCCAACCAGAAAGTACCCCGCTTACGACGAAATAAGGCATTTTCCTTTCTGTACAAATTTTTATGTATCGACCATTTTTGGCATTTACGTTACCATGAAAACAAAGTCGCCACCCGGGAATGCAAATGGTACAATCCAAGATGTCAATTTCTTATGCTGGGAACAGCTTGCTATTTCAAAAACGGATTGCCAAACCTTCTAGTATTTTTCTGTATTTTTTTTTGGGGGGGGGGAGCGTATTTTCCAGTTTTGACCTCACTCTCAACATTTGTCTGTAATGAAGCCTTACCATGTGCGCGTTGCTAGCAGCAACGTTGACTCAGAAGGTATCACAAAAAATAAACGGAGCAAATTGTGCCATTAGTTCCTGTGTTGTTATTGTTGTTGTTGTTTTTTTTTTAACGAGTCATTAACCTCATGCACAGACGCTCGGAATAGCTTGCAACTGAAAAGGCCACTTCATTATCGTCTCCCACGTCAAATGTCAGTCAGAAAATTAATCCGCCCGATGAGGACGGCAATCCTGATCACAGATGTCACTTTTGCTGCCGACGCCGTCCTTTGTTGTTGTTGTTGTTTTTTTTTTTCTTTATCTCCCCCGCGTGGCAAATTTCAAGTTTGTGTCAAGACAGCCACCCGTAATAAACATATGAGTGACAGCGTTTAATTAAACATTTTCTAATAACACGACGGTCCACAGAGCATGTCGCATTATAAAAGAGCGGAACATAATTAACCTGCTTTTGACACAATCTTCATGGTTGTTTTGATTACACTTGTAAATACAATGCTGATCTTTTTTTCCCTCATTAAAAAAAAAAAAAACAGAGGGGGCCCGGGCTCCCTCGCTAATTGGATTGTTCATCTCGAACCGTCATTGATGTGCGGGAGAAAAACATGAAAAAGAATATTATTATTCTCTATGCCGAGTTGTACTGCTTGTGATGTTTTTTTTTTCCTTCACTCCCCCTTTGTCACGTTCCTCTTTTGTCTTGATATTAATTTTTTTTTCTTCGCATTGTGCCTTTACTGGCCACCGTATTAGGCACAAAGATTTACCATCCATCCATTTTCTGAACCGCTTAATCCTCACTAGGGTCGCCTATCCCAGCCGTCTTCGGGCAGTAGGCGGGGGACACCCTGAATCGGTTGCCAGCCAATCGCAGGGCACACAGAGGCGAACAACCATTCGCACTCACACTCACACCTAGGGACAATTTAGAGCGTTCAATCAGCCTGCCATGCATATTTTTGGAATGTGGGAGGAAACCGGAGCACCCGGAGAAAACCCACGCAGGCCCGGCCGGGGAGAACATGCAAACTCCACACAGGGAGGCCGGAGCTGGAATCGAACCCGGTACCTCTGCACTGTGAAGCCGACGTGCTAACCACTGGACTACCGGGCCTTACCGTGCGCATTAACCCACCGGGATTGTACCTTTGGCCACAATGCAGGATTGCGCTGAAAGTAAGTCATTTTAAACTAAAAAGAAAAAACTTGAATGTAGTTTTGTTTCGGTGTAGCTGCCGGCGGCAGAGCACGCTCCGCTCGTTTTAATTTCTGAGCGCGGCCTCGCAGAACCTCATGCTTCAACTGTTTATTTTCCTTGTACTGCCTGATGAACCGGACTCGACTCCATTTTTTTTTAGGGCACTCTGAATAACTGAACGGAACATTAGAATGGTTATGGGGGCGACAAGGTCTAATGTTCATGGTCTCGGTTTTTGTAAAAAAATTTGGTTCGGTGGGGGGGGAGTCCAAGATGGGCTTGTGGTTCACGTACATTGATGATTGTGCATTATGCTGAGAGCGTACTTTTGGGTTAGCGTATTGAGCTCCTGTGTGGGATCTCATTACATCCGGCAGGAATACCCGATAAATTGCATTTTCTCCCCGACGTTCCGTTCCTTTCAAACCGCCCAAGTCGAGCTTTTTACAGCTAAATCTGCACACGTTGAAGGGGTTAAAATTATAGATTGTTCAGGTTTCCTCGTCGATTGTTCTGTCTGCTTCGAAAGCTCTCAGCTTCCTGATTATGCCTCAACACACTCACGTCGATGACGCTTGAAGCACCCCGCCGTGGTCACGCCCATAAATCAGTCGGCGCGCGCGCTTCCCGCAGCAACCGACTCGATTGCGCGGAGAAGATACAAAGCGATAACGTAACCACATCAGGAACGGATGGCGTTCCGTGTTTACCGCGACTCATACAAATGAAATACGACGGTCGTAAACGGGAACCTCACGCAATCGTGTGCGGCGGGGAAAACAATCGCTCACGAGAGCGACCGAGGCGCTCATCGACTTGACGTTGTCATTACCGGCCGCGTTATTCGCCGAATGCCGTAAACTCGAGGAGGAATACGCGTTGGCTTCTCGTCATGTCCAGGGATTTGACTCGTCGACGGACGTGCCGCTTGCCGCGGTTCAATCGCGTCTCAAAAGCTTGACGGCGATCCACAAAGCCGCGTCTATAGTCGGTTCGAAAGAATGCATGAAAATGAGCAGTCATACGGTCGTCGTATATTTTGCTAACAGTGGTCTGTGTCTTTTTTTTTTGTGGAAAAACAATGTTCCAGACCACAGGTATCAAACTCAAGGCCGGAGGGCCAGATCCGGCCCGCCAGGTCATTTTATGTGGCCCGGGAAACTTGTGTATATTTTGTAAACAGTGGTCTGTGTCTTTTTTTTGTGGAAAAACAATGTTCCAGACCACAGGTATCAAACTCAAGGCCGGAGGGCCAGATCCGGCCCGCCAGGTCATTTTATGTGGCCCGGGAAACTTGTGTATATTTTGTAAACAGTGGTCTGTGTCTTTTTTTTGTGGAAAAACAATGTTCCAGACCACAGGTATCAAACTCAAGGTCGGAGGGCCAGATCCGGCCCGCCAGGTCATTTTATGTGGCCCGGGAAACTTGTGTATATTTTGTAAACAGTGGTCTGTGTCTTTTTTTTGTGGAAAAACAATGTTCCAGACCACAGGTATCAAACTCAAGGCTGGAGGGCCAGATCCGGCCCGCCAGGTCATTTTATGTGGCCCGAGAAAGCAAATCACTTGTGGCAACTTGCTAAAATCTTTACCGAAATGTGAAATTGTCAAATAACATTGAGATTTTGCAATAATTTTGTAACCCTGTTCAACTCTGTCATCTGCTCTTTCGCAGCAGCGGCGACGCAGTTTTTCCGTCGGCAAAGTTGTCCAGTCGGAAAAAAAGATGACGGACCCTGGAAAATGTGAAGACGAATCAAAAGGCCAATATTTGCTTTTTGATTAGCCATCCATCACGCCAGCCCGGACGGGATTGGCTCCCTTTGAAAAAAAAAACAATCACGATAAACTGCAGACATGCCCGCCGCGGCCATGTCAAATCACGCCGCCGGCGTCCGTGCAAGTTCATGACTTTGATTGCCGCTTGACAATCTTTCTTTATGACGGAGCGGCACGGAGGCCCGTTCATTGATCCGTCGCCCCGGCGACCTCCGTTGAGAGCTTCTCGACAGAATCGGCTATCGATTGGTCGCAACATTACCAGCACATGCATTTGGGTTCCTCCATCTTCTTTTCTCGGCTTGATGATTCATTTGTGGCGCCGCGCTTCCACCTGCTTTGTTTACTCTCTGCGCTCAAAACCGCCTTTCACGTCTTTATCTTTATCGTGCCGCTCGACTATTCCCCATCGATTTCATCACATGCGCCGTCTTCCTGCTTGTCTTTTGTCAATGTGGAAAAACAGCACCTGCTAAATCCAAGCGAAAAAACAGCAAAAACAAAAATACATCAAGGTTATTTTTATTTTAGAGTTGTTTTTTTTTATTTTCTCGTGCTTTGTACTTTTTCCCCTATAAAGAAATAGTTAGCTGTATATCAACAATGACACATGGACACGGAAATAAACGGTGAAAGGGAAGGAGAGGTGACGACTGGGCACAGAAAAAGTAGAGAGCGACAGAGTGAAAGAGAGAGAGAGAGAGAAGAAAAGTTGGCGGGAAGTTTTGGGATAAAAAAACAAGACAACAACTCCTCTACGGTAGAATTAAAAACAAAGCATGAGAAGTGTACAGTTCTTGTAACATTTACAATTGTCATAATAACAACGTCGATAATAATAATAATAATAATTATAATAATAATAATAGCAGGAACAGGAACAACAATCATATTTGTTCAACAAAGAATTAAAAAAAAGTCCGCTGGTTTCTACGTGGGATTATTAGGGCCACACTGAAATGTGAAAAATAGCAGGGGGGGAAAAAAAGTCATACAACCTCAAGCATCGAGTTGAAATGCTGTGTGTGTGTGGGGGGGGGTGGGGGGAGTTCTATTTTTCCCCAGAATAAAGCTGAACTCACATAATTTGTTAGAAAAACGAATAGGATCAGAAAAAAGTTGTAAAATATTACAAGAAAAAATAAAATCGCATTTCTTCAACAATTAAAAAAAACAAAATAAAACAGTAATCTCGCAAGGCGTCATTCGAATAAGTGAGATTCGAATTTAGGATTGAGAAAAAAAATCCCATTTTGGAAAAAAAAGAAAGTCAGTAAAACTGCATCTTTTTGAAAAAAAAAACTTCTTTCAGGAAATGTTTATGCCATCATTCAATATATCTAAATAATGGGAAAAGGTTCCATTGTTTGCAATTGCAAAATTATTTGACCCAAAAAGTTTTTCACCGTCAGGAGGTCATTTTTTTCCCTTTATTTTTCCCTCCCAAAAAAATTCCCAAACGAAGCGAAATGCAACAGTCTGAGATCAGCAGTCTCAAGTAACCTGCCATACAGAATTTTTTTTTTTTTACTACACCCTTCAGAAAAAAAAAAAAAATTACACGTTTCTACAAAATTTCTGACTTTTTTCCCCACCAACATTATGACTTGATTATTGATTTTCTTTTCAGTGGGGCCCTAATACGCCTTCGTAGTTTTCTGATAAAGACATTTTTTTTTTAAATTTCATTTTATTTTTTTTCTTTAAAGATCACTGGACAGTAGTTTGTTCGGCTTAGCGCCTCTATCGGCTAATATTCAGTGTTAGTACAGTATAGCTTCATAATGCAATAGTAAACAGTTTCTTCGCTCTTAAAAGTTTAATTTACGCATCTGCTGTTTTTTTTTTATACAAAGGAATTCAGAGATATGTATACTCGCTTTGTCAATATGTTTACATATGAGTGTGTGTGTGTGTGTGTGTGTGTGTGTGGTTGCATTCAATTTGTTCTCACCCTTCCCATTAAGCCTTCTAACCCTTTTTTGACCCCTTTCATGACATTGGGAAATAATTAAGCTTCTCTTTCATGTCCCCGCAAGTAATATTTCCTTTTTGTCTCCCTCAGGGACGTGGGCCAACGTTAAGCCTTTCATTGGCGCCAAAATGACGAAAGCGGGAGGAGACGAGAAAGGAGGGTGGCGAGATAGAAGGGACGGAATACCAGAGAAGGTGGCAAGTCAAAGAGACGACAACTTACATTTCCATCATATGTCGAAGAAAGAAAATCACTTAAACCCCCCCCCACACCCCCAAACTCATCCTGCCCCCCCCCCCCCCCCCCCCAGCTGGGGAGTCAAACAAGACTGAGCAAAAGCTACGCGGCAGCAATGTTTGGTGTTTGATTTAAATCCACAAGGTAAAATTCCCTTTGTTTGATGTTGAGTTTGACAGTAAATTTTGAGTGGGAGGGGCATTAAGCAATTTGAGGACTTTTCGTTTAAGTTGAAGAGATTTCACTACCCCATCTCAAGTCAAAGCAAAAAAAAAAAAAAAAAATAAAAAAATATTTTTATTTATATTTATAAATATCTACATATATATATATCTATATATATATGTAGATATTTTTTTTCTTTCTATATATATATATATATATATATATATATATATATATATATATATATATATATTGGGGGTGGGGGCATGCCCCAATTGAAAACCTTTTCCTTTGGTCCAAATACCCCAAAGATTAAGAATCACACTACTTTACACACCCGAATTCTTGTCTTGCTCATATTGAGGGGGTGGACCTGTCTCATGCAAGTGAGCCACTGCTCCGAATGGGGGGGGGGTTGGGGGGGGGGGTTGGGGGGGGGGGCGACGACAATATTCCCCCCTCACCCCCATTCCTGGAGGCAGAACTTCATATACTACACTGCGCACGAGCGTGTACATCGAGTACGAATCCTCCCAGGAGTCTCCTGTTCTTTTCCCGTAAATGTAAAAACATTTACCGGCATCGACGGATCCTGGTGAGCTGCAATACCGCGCCGACGGGGGCATGCTTTTAAGACCTGCCAGAAAATTACGACACTTATTTGCTTCCCACGCTTCCTGCATCCGTGTTCCGTGTAAATCCCTCATTTCCGATTGTTCGCCTTTTTATTCGGATGTACAGAAAGCATCTTGTGCGCCCGGGAATGCCTAAGTAGGCTTTTTCACTTCATCCAAGCGCGTGTGAGTTTTAGCGTGTAATCATTTTGTGTGTGTGTTGTGAGTGTATAAGGTGTGATGGGGGCGGGGAGGGAAAAGGAAGTGGGGGGCGGGGCACAGGGATAAGGTCAGAGGTCGATGAGTAGGCTACAGTAGGTACTCCTTCTTGCCCTGGCTGGCGTCGTTGCCGTTGAGGAAGGCCTCCTGCACTTCGCCGTGCTCGTCCAAGCCGCTAGCCTCGTGGGTAAGGTAGGAGCCTTGTTGAGAGGAGAGCGAGAGATAGAGAGAGTAGGTTGGGGTAGGAAAGGGTCGGTTAGGCGGCGAAAGCGTCACGCTCGCAGCTCATGCAACAGCCTTCCATCCGACTCAAACCCGAGCTCCCGTGATGGCCGTTTATTTTATTTCGATTTTTTTGTACCTGACGGTTAATTGATTAGTTGTAGCGGCTTGGGGTCAGTACCAAGTGAGAATGGGCTCTCGGGTGCGGTACGAGCCTTGGGAATTAAAAGCAAGCGTGCCGGGGGTTGAATGGCGGTCGGGAAGAGGGGGGGGGGGGGAACAAAAGACAAAGAGGAGAACAGGCAGACGTTAGCTCTTGCGTCACATTTTCAAGGAGACACATCGGGCAGTTTTTCAGCGTTTCAAAGGGAGGCGTCGTGGGAAGAAGTTCGACGGCGTCTTAGCTTACAGAGAGGAGAGAAAGAAAAAAATGGCAGCGTGATTCGCATTCACTCCGGTTAGAACGATTTGGAAGTTCTCTCTCATACAAATGAGCCACTGCTCACTCCGCCCACTGAAGGTTTTGTTACCATGACGATCGGGAGCAGAGTTAGGGCTTTTGTGAGTAGGCAAGCGGCAACTTGTTCTCAAGTAGCCCGGATGCTTTAGTGGAAGCTTCATTTGTATTTTCACTCACATAAGCATCGCTTCGCCACTGAGGATGTTAAATTCATTCATCTTCCGAACCGCTTGATCCTCACTAGGGTCGCGGGGGGTGCTGGAGCCCATCCCAGCCGTCTCCGGGCAGTAGGCGGGGCACACCCTGAATCGGTTGCCAGCCAATCGCAGGGCACACATAGACGAACAACCATCCACACTCACACTCACACTCACACTCACAACTAGGGACAATTTAGAGTGTTCAATTAGCCTGCCACGCATATTTTTGGAATGTGGGAGGAAACCGGAGCACCCGGAGAAAACCCACGCAGGCCCGGGGAGAACATACAAACTCCACACAGGGAGTCCGGAGCTGGAATCGAACCTGGTACCTCTGCACTGTGAAGCCGACGTGCTAACCACTGGACTACCGGGCTGCCCGGATGTTAAATGATTTAGTTTTTTTTTCCTTGCCCCCCTGTGGGGGGTTGATATCAGGGATGTCGTTTTTATATTTCAACGGTGTACTTGTGAAGCCCTGGTGAGACTCTTTTGTGTTTCAGAGCTCTGTAAATCCATTTCAGTGGATCCGACATGAGGCGCATGCAGCGGACAAACAACAAAACAAACAACTTTGTCTCCGAGCCAACAACTTCAGATAATATTGGACACTTGAGCATCACTTGAAAATGGCCCATGATTGCCCAGCCTCGCTAACAAGTCAAGGGCAGAGAAACATCCATTCGCAAAACAATTTTCACACATGGAAGCAGCACGTTATGTAAATTCAACAAACCGTGACACCACGATTCAGCAAAATCCAGAACGGCAGACACAAATTGAGAGCACCTTGCTCACCGGCACATCTTCGGAACCGGTGCGGCTAAGAAAAAGGTTCTTTTGATTGCGTAATTGCAGAGTTAGCACACCAGAGGCCCAATTATTTGAGTCCATTTTCAATAAAACGTCCCCTTGAATAACTCTCCAGCGTCCGCAAACACGCACACGCACACGTCGCCCTCCTGCGTATCGACCGTCTTAACGGAAAGGGCTGACAGTCAGGACAATAGCACGAACGGGGCCCCCCCTATGTCCGGAAATCGATTGGTCGTAATAGTCGGGTCTGAATGTTGATTGGCAGCAACAAAGGCAAGGCCGTAGCCGAAGGCTAACTGGCAGCTTGTCTGGCTCACCAGCGGCTCGATCATTTCTTACTTGGCGACCGCTGAGCACACTCGAAGGCTGCCAACATTGGGTCGAAGAGAGAGCGGGTAGGGGGGGGGCACTTAGAAAGATGGGGAGCTTCATTTTAATGGATGAACCGTAATATAGTAGCATATAGTCATAAAACAAGGAGCGAGCGCTTACTTTGGCCGCTATCATGTCCAAGGTGATCCGTCATGGGACCACGCCAGGAGCCGCTCGTCACTTTAAAACGGGGGTTGGCCAATTCATTTTGCTAAAGGGCCACATGAGAAACTTGGAACGCCGAGCCAACATGCTCGGCTCAACTTTTTTTTCAACATTTTTCATTCATTCATTCGTTCATCTTCCGAGCCGCTTGATCCTCACCAGGGTCGCGGGGGGTGCTGGAGCCTATCCCAGCTGTCTTCGGGCAGTAGGCGGGGGACACCCTGAATCGGTTGCCAGCCAATCGCAGGGCACACAGAAACGAACAACCATTCGCACTCACACTCACACCTAGGGACAATTTAGAGTGTTCAATCAGCCTGTACGCATGTTTTTGGAATGTGGGAGGAAACCGGAGCACCCGGAGAAAACCCACGCAGGCCCGGGGAGAACATGCAAACTCCACACAGGGAGGCCGGAGCTGGAATCGAACCCGGTACCTCCGCACTGTGAAGCCGACGTGCTAACCACTGGACTACCGGGCCGCCGGCGCCAATGCATTTGAACGGAATGTCTGATGTTTGTGTGTGCTTTTGAGCGTACGTGTGTGTGGATGGGCACACCCACCAGGCGACATCTAAATGTAACACGGAGTTAGCCGCCAATAAAAACACGCGACAAATGACTGTTATCGGACACGTTTGGTGTCACGAATGTAAACCGATGGCGTCGGCGTGGCGCATTTCATGCTTAATAACATTTAAGACCAACGTATGCCCGTTCTGGCAGCAGGAGCGTGCGCGCTGGTGTGTGCTTTTACCTTTCTGGCGCACGGAGCACCAGATGGTGACGATGAGCACGCAGATGATGGTGAAAACCAGCAGGGCCAGCACGCCACCGATCACCGCGTAGGGAACCGCGCTGTGAGTCTCCACCACTGCGCCGGGATCTATGCAAAGATAAAAGGTGGTCAGTGACAGGAATATCTGGCATGTTTGTCCATTTGTGGATTGTTTGTGTGGCGGGGGTGGGGGGTGGGGGGCTAATGATCTGTTTAAAAAGTAATTATGTTTTTGATACTGTTTCTGAAACATTACGAGGTGCCACAAAGTACGACGATAGCCCCGATTAGGATCGTATTATTATTATTATTGTCATTATGTTAATCTGGTTGATTTTTATTTCCTTTTGATTTTTTTTTTTACATTCAGTTAGTTTAGCTTATACATCAGGTTTGTTGTTGTAATTTTTTTTAATGGTAGTTTTTTAAAATATCATATTTTCCGCACTATAAGGCGCAACTAAAACCATTACATTTATTCAAAAGCCGACAACGTGCCTTATAATCGGATGCGGCAGATATACGGATCAATATTCTGATCTCTTGGACGTAGTATTTTAAATGTTCTGTCAAACGCTTCGTTACAGCTGCGGCGATTGTGAAAGCGGAATACAAATAAAGTTGTATTGTATTGTATGCTGTTTAGAATAGCTCCATCTAGTGGATGCTTACCGCAACCGCATCCACACCACTGTAGCTTCTCTTCTAGGCGCCTTATAACACGGTGCGCCCCATACCTGTATATAAAAACTAGTTTTAAAATTCATTGAAGGTGCGCCTGATACTATGAACCGCCTTATTGTGTGGAAAATACGTTGGATGGAGTATTTGTCGAGTGTCAGATAAAAACCCATAAACGTGCAGGTATTGTTTTTGTCCACTTGGGGTCACCACCCTCACGTTCTACAGAAACCGAATCCGCGTCTGTGACCGAATGCGTGCGACTTGAATCGGCAGGCCTGGTCTGTTGAGTGACACGAAATGCCGCCAAATGAGATTCGGCGGTTGGGCGGCTAAACGGGCTAACGTTTTTGCCACTCTGCGCTTTGGGTGACGGCGTTAGCAGACGCCGTCAGCAAGCCTGTGAACGTCCTGTATTTTGTAACTGTTTGTTCAGTCAAGTGATTGAAAAATCCATCCTGCCTCTATCCTAACCACTTGTGAAGGGATTACACGATTTGTTCGAAACCAGCGGCAATTAGCTACACTGAATTAGCTACCAATGTTTACCCGACCGTTAGACGCGCAGTTGTGTACTTGAGTCGCTTGTGCTTTGCTGTAGGCACGTTGCACTTCAGCTTCTGCGGAGGAACGTTACACGACGCTATTAACTTCATACTATAAAGGAGGCCACCCCCTTTTCAGAGTGGAGAGCGCAGTGAATAGACAAAGGGGACGACGTGATAAAACCAAGACACGGGAAGATGGTTGGGAGTAGAGAGAGAAAAAAAAAAAAGAAAAATGGAGGTAGAAAGCAGCAAGAGTGGGCAGACGGGAGATAAAAAGTCGATATCTTCCACCCGAGTTACATTATCACCTCTCATCACTCCCCCCAAGCTGCACCGTTGCTGATAGAATGGCTGAGAAATCAGGACGGTGAATAAAGCAAGAGCTTGAAAAAAAACACATTCAGGCCGAGCACCTGGGAAAAGAGCGCAATGCATTTTGAATGAGGGAAATTTGGGGGGCGGGGGGGTTGACCTCACCCACCATCGTAGCCGCCCGTCCGGCAAATGGAATCAACCACTTAAGATGAGTGAGGGGAGATAAAGAAATAAAAGTGCGAGTGGAATCGTCTGACATTTTGTTTCATCGCTTGTGCTGACCTTTTTAAGAACAGTCAGCATGCTGAGGTGTGAAGCACGTTACTGCTCGTTTAAACCGATTTTGAATCCATCGGCCGCAATGTTAGGTAGCCCCCTCAAGATTCGGAACGACGAAAATCGCCACCAAATTTCCCATTAAAATGAACTGAAATGGCATGAATCCGTTCCACCCCCCCAAAAAACTCCCACCATTTTGTTTTTGTTGCTGCGTGTTTTGAAATGAAGAAAAATAGCGCCGTGTTGTATCAATACCCAACAAAACATTTTTAAAAAATCATTTAAAAAGTAGTTAAAGTCCATCCATCCATCCATCTTCCGAGCCGCTTGATCCTCACTAGGGTCGCGGGGGGTGCTGGAGCCTATCCCAGCCGTCTCCGGGCAGTAGGCGGGGGACACCCTGAATCGGTTGCCAGCCAATCACAGGGCACACAGAAACGAACAACCAACCACGCTCACACTCACACCTAGGGACAATTTAGAGTGTTCAATCAGCCTGCCATGCGTATTTTTGGAATGTGGGCGGAAACCGGAGCACCCGGAGAAAACCCACGCAGGCCCGGGGAGAACATGCAAACTCCACACAGGGAGGCCGGAGCTGGAATCGAACCCGGAACCTCTGCACTGTGAAGCCGACGTGCTAACCACTGGACTACCGGGCCGCCCCGGTAACTACTATAGTCACTTGTAATCTAACTTTTAAAACCAAGTAATCAGAAAACTAACTTAAGGTAACCGTGGCAACACCGGTCACCGTACAATCAAATATGATGGAATGAATGACCAAAAAAAAAAAATCTTTCCTTGCAATCACTAGCAAGAAAATGACGGGCTATAAAAACTAAGGCAAGACGTTTAAAAAGTTTGCAAACCGTCAGACACAGTAAAGGGACCGAGTCGTCCTGCTACGCTAATATATTTTCACGCCGCTCACCATAACGGCACTTGAAGAGCAAATGGACTTTTTACATTAAGTGTCACCTAAAAAAAAAAAAAAAAGCCAAGAAGCGCTGCTCGAGTGGATTTAGCAATATCACTACCTTCAGCATATTTCCGTTTTTAACCGTCTGACAGGCCCTGATCTCGAGGATCGACGAAGCGCCGCAAGCTTGATTCCCCGCAACTCTCTTGACATTTACGCAAACGTACACAAACGCCAGCAGGTCGAACATCATCTA
This sequence comes from Hippocampus zosterae, assembly GCF_025434085.1. Taxonomy (NCBI): domain Eukaryota; kingdom Metazoa; phylum Chordata; class Actinopteri; order Syngnathiformes; family Syngnathidae; genus Hippocampus; species Hippocampus zosterae. The sequence continues at coordinate 4,864,675 of NC_067455.1, read as the reverse complement.
CCCGCAAGATGAAAACATGCCCGCTTTTTGTCTGCCGTCTCCTTGCTGTTGAAAAGAAAGCGCCACTGTAGCGAGGGCTGCATGAATGAATGAGAGAAATAGATGACTTGGTCTGTATAGTGAACACGCTTTTGTGATTCCTAACCAGGGTGCGCTGGGGGAAAAAAAAAAATGGTGTGTTGAATTTGCTCCATTTTATTTTGTCAAGTGGTTGGAAGAAATGCGGACGTTGTATCGGTCTGTCGTGGTGAAGAAGGAGCTGAGCCAAAGGGCGAAGCTCTCAATTTACCGGTTGATCTACGTCCCAACCCTCACCGATGGTCACGAGCTATGGGTCGTGACCGAAAGAACGAGATCCCGGATACAAGCGGCTGAAATGAGTTTTCTCCGCAGGGTGTCCGGGTTCTCCCTTAGAGATAAGGTGAGAAGCTCAGTCATCCGGGAGGGGCTCAGAGTCGAGCCGCTTCTCCTCCACATCGAGAGGAGCCAGATGAGGTGGCTTGGGCATCTGGTTCGGATGCCTCCTGAGCGCCTCCCTGGTGAGGTGTTCCGGGCATGTCCCACCGGGAGGAGACCCAGAGGAAGACCCAGGACACGCTGGAGAGACTATGTCACCCAGCTTGCCTGGGAACGACTCGGGATCCCCCGGGGAGAGCTGGACGAAGTAGCTAGGGAGAGGGAAGTCTCGGCTTCCCTGCTAAAGCTGTTGCCCCTGCGACCCGGCCCCGGATAAGCGGTAGATGATGGATGGATGGATGGATGGATGGTTGGAAGAAATGAAATAATTTTTGTTTGTGATTGGAGTCCTTTTTTTTTTTTGCAGGGTGTGTATGGGGGGGGGGTTAATTTCCATATTTCCATTTCCGTTGGGGGAAAAATGATTTAAGATGCACCACTGCAGTTTATGAAGAGTTTGACGTACGCCAAAGCTCTTTCTTCAGCTGTCACACTCTTGAGGGGGTTAATACGATTCGACATCCACCGGGATGGCTCACCCGTCGCGTTCCTTCGCTGCATTTCGGATGTTCCTATATTCTTCCTGGCGGCTTTTCGAACCACCTCCCCCATTTATGCAGGAGGCACACGAGGCACCCAAACGATCCAACACTCACACGCGGGCTTTCCAATGCGCTAATGCTGAGTCGGTGAAATGTGCGCCCGGTGATAAGAAAGGAAGCAGGAGTGAGCGATTGTGTGCCGAGCATCAGCAGGTATGCAAGCTTGTGGAAATTCAGGACAAAGGAAGGTTGCAGTACAACAATGGTGGCGTGTGTGTGTGTGTGTGTGTGTGTGTGTGTGTGTGTGTGTGTGGAGACAAAAGAGGAAGACACCAGAGGAGAATGAGGATGGAGATGAAGGGCAACAGTCGGGGAAAAAAAAATGCTGTGCATTACCTTTGGGGTCCAGCGAAAGGGACGGGGTGACGTTGGGATGGGAAGTGGAAGTGGGAGGGGCGGTGCTTGGGAATGACACATTATCTACACACACACACACACAAGGAAGAAATGGGATCACACGCATGGACAAAAAAACATGGCGACAGCTAGGACATGCAGTGACGTGAAGACGCACACGACAGCGAGACGTAAGGTCACAGTTGTAATAAAGTTGTAATAAATGTATAATATATATGTAATAATAATATAGGACTGCACGACTGTCCGTGTTTTATGTTATGTGTTGTGTTTATTATTTTACTTTATGTTAACTGTTTTGTAAAGCGCTTTGTTACAGCTGCTGCTGTTGTGAAAGCGCTATATAAATCAGCATGTATTGTATTGTATTGTATAAAATGTGATTTATTCCTTTGATGTGTTTTGGTTTGATTTTCATTGATTCTGCTCACTGAAATGAATGGTCGTCATTTTGATTCTAAGTATGTAGCCTAATGGGAGAGATTTGTCTGGATTATATTTCAAAATCTCAATTTTATTATAATCACGGTATTTCTTGTAGAGTTTATTTTGCTTTCGGACTCATTCAATTATAGACTCGAGACACAAAACGTTATGCATCGCGCGGGACTTGAAGGCGGCGAAACACATCCACAAGGTAACTGCACAACACTCGCTACGTTGCAACAGGAGGCCGGAGAGACGCTGGCTGGCATTGTCCGTGACAGATGCACTTCCAATCAAAACAAGCTTGCGCTGGGATTGTCTCACTTCAAGGCCGACGATACGCTCGGTAAATCGATGACAGCGTCACAATGCGAAGTCGTGCGAAAGGTATGAAAGACGATATTAGTGTTAAAAGACTAAAACAATAGTTGACAAACAAAACAAAAAACAATCGTGGGCCGGCAGCTCGCTGTCTGTACAAACAGTGTTATTTCTGGCAGCCATCTTAGTTGTGGTCTTTTGGAATAAAAAAAAGCTCCTTTCCTTCATCACAAAATAAATCGTTAAATTCTGGAGGTAACTGCATATCCAATGGGAGAAAATGAGTTTCCGAATGCCAAACGGATGCCGTTGGACTTCCGAGTTTCCACGGTGGTGCGCGGCGCACCTCTCCGCATGCGGCATACCAATACACACCAGAGGGCTTTCTCGTCAGGAGTTAATTTATCGGTAAGTACTGGGATGTCTCTCCTCACTTTCTCCCGTCGGCCCAAAGATCATCAATCTCTTTCTACACTCCTCTCCTGTCAGCACTAACGCTTCCAGCCATCCTCACTCTTCATCCTCCTGCGTCACTTTCTCATTCTTAAAGGGACAGAGTGTAAAAATGTGTTGATTTTTCAATATTTCAAAAACCCACAATGAATTTCAACAATAAGAAAAAAAACTGTTCTATCACATCAATGTATTTTTGTTTTTTGGAGGTGAACTATTCATTCATTCATTCATCTTCCTAACCGCTTGATTCTCACTAGGGTCACGGGGGGTGCTGGAGCCTATCCCAGCTGTCTCCGGGCAGTAGGCGGGGGACACCCTGAATCGGTTGCCAGCCAATCACAGGGCACACAGAGACGAACAACCATCCACGCTCACACTCACACCTAGGGACAATTTAGAGCAGCCATGTCCAAAGTCCGGCCCGCGGGCCAAAATATGGCCCGCGGTCGAATTTCATCCGGCCCTCCGCCCCCGTCATAAAATCAGTGCCGTCTGGCCCGCAGGTTGGGCGCAATGGAACACGTGTTGCATTGACTGAGGTCTCGTAGACTGGTGAGTGATGTTTCATAGAGTACTGCTTCCCTCTAGTGGCTAAATGAGTAATAGCATTTAGAAACTAGAGGGCATCACTCACGAGTTATATAGTCATATTTCAAATTCCTGTTTCAAATGAACCAAAAGAAATTCTTAAGATTGTTGAAATTAAAATAAAAATGGAAATGTGAAACAGACTGGCTTACTAAAATTTGTTAAACAATATTGTTGTTCAATGTAAAGAATGTCAGCCAAGGTCGGCCCCCCGACATTTTACCACATAAAATCTGGCCCCCTTGGCAAAAAGTTTGGACACCCCTGATTTAGAGTGTTCAAACAGCCTGCCATGCATGTTTTTTGGAATGTGGGAGGAAACCGGAGCACCCGGAGAAAACCCACGCAGGCCCGGGGAGAACATGCAAACTCCACACAGGGAGGCCGGAGCTGGAATCGAACCCGGTACCTCTGCACTGTAAAGCCGACGTGCTAACCACTGGACTACCGGGCCGCCCCGGAGGTGAACTAATCACTAATTATATTATAGATGGCACGCCTCCTCTACAGGAGGCTGCCATGTTTCGCAGCCATCTTTCTGCTACAGATACCCGAAGGTGACAAATTTCGAGAATGTAGTTCATCAACATGGTGACTACGGCATGTGTCACAAGTTCCATGCACTTACTTTGTCACGTGAGGGGATATTAGAAGCCATTTGGAATGACATGAGCTCGCTGAGGCACCGCAGTGCACGGTTCAAAATGCACTCGCTTTGAGCTGAGGTCATTGCATTCTATTCGTTCACCACTAGAGGCCACTAAATTTTACATTATATATCTTTACGAACAAATGTACACTTTGTCATGCACATGCAAAAATGGTTTATGTGGAAAGGAACGCGTAAGTTAAGAACACATAACTAATGTGTGTGTGTGTCTGTGTGTGTGTGTGTGTTGGACACTCCAGTGTAAGTCAAGTCCGTCAAGACTGAGGCTTAATGACCAAGGTTGGAGCACTAATTAACTAGATGCTGATTAATTCCTCTTAACAGTGGTGACCTCATCATTTTTCTTTCTCACCATTTACATATTTTTTCCCTTTTTTTGTGTGTGTGTTCCTCTCACTGTCCTTCGACGTTGCCGCTCCGCCTCTCTTCGGCTTAATTAAAGAGAACGCTCGGCAAGCTGTCGGGCTTTTGGCCGCCGGCGCGCCGCCTCGTATTGTTATGGGTTAACGCGTTAACGGCTGCCAATCAGGCGCGTGGCCCAGGTTGTATTCCCGCCGATGGATGCGGTGCCACTCGACGATAATGACATCTCGCTCACTCTCTCTATATCACATCCCTGCAGGAGAGGGCCCGAAGATACTGCGCCTGACATTTTGGATCAGCCTGTGTCCTGCATGGGACCTCCACGCCTGCTACAGTTTTATAACCTCCAGTTTCCGCTTTGCTGTAGTAGTCCATCTTTCCTTGTTCCCTCAATTTTTTTTTTCGTTAGCATGTCTGACACAATTAATGTGACGTGATTTTCACAGTTCTCGCCACAGAAATTTTCAAATCGTGGTAGGTCTAACTGTGCTCCACAGTCTCCGCTTGGATGCACTGGTTGATTTTCATGCTTGGCCTGGTCAAATTAATTGATTGCGGAGTGCCACAAGGTAGTTGTTTAGGTCCATTGCTTTTCTCAGTTTTTAGTAATGAATGACCACTCGTCCCCGAGTAAGCTAAGATGTCGATGCATGTAGATGAACAAACAAAATACACCGCTTCCGTGACAATAGACAAACTTGGAAGTGCAGACAGTGGTCAAATGGATCACTAACAACAAATGAGACTTTAATATTACTAAAACAAAATGCATGGTATTTGTTCATGAATGAGCCAAAATTTAACTTCTCTGTAAACGATGTAGGCGGCCAGTGGTTAGAACGTCGGCTTCACAGTGCAGAGGTACCGGGTTCGATTCCAGCTCCGGCCTCCCTGTGTGGAGTTTGCATGTTCTCCCCGGGCCTGCGTGGGTTTTCTCCGGGTGCTCCGGTTTCCTCCCACATTCCAAAAACATGCATTGTAGGCTGATTGAACACTCTAAATTGTCCCTAGGTGTGAGTGTGAGTGCGAATGGTTGTTCGTCTATGTGTGCCCTGCGATTGGCTGGCAACCGATTCATGGTGTCCCCCGCCTACTGCCCGGAGACAGCTGGGATAGGCTCCAGCACCCCCCGCGACCCAAGTGAGGATCAAGCGGCTCGGAAGATGAATGAATGAATGAATGTAAACGATGTGGCAGTAGAACAAGTTGAAGAAACCAAAAGTCATGGGTTTGCCAGTCACAAGGTGTCTACATGTGCCACAATGAAGGAATTTTGGAATTCAGACACATTTGTACAACGCCGTGATGTTATCAGTAGCTGACAAAATCATCTTACACTTGCAGCCGTCCGGGATTTTCTTGCGAAATTACTTTTTTTTTCTTTTCTTGTCCCAATCCAATTATCCCGTTGGCTCATTACAATGGCCAAAGAGACCCAAACTCATTCCTGGTCACGTCGTATTCCTTGCCATCTATTTTGCTCTTTCGTGGTGCCCATCTCCCACCTTTTCTGAACCTCTGCCATCTCCGTGGACCGATGTCAAATTAAAATAACAAAACCAACGCATGCATGGTGACTCCCTGGATGGAAATGCCTCCATCCAGAGAGCGTGTGAGGTCAGTAAACATGTTGACGAGCATGGAGACAATCTTGGTTTTATGCCTGCGGGATATTTTAACGACAGTGGGTCATAACAAAACGAAATGAGGGAATAGTCTGGATAAAAATTGTGTTTATTCCCTCAAGAAGCTCAATTTCGAAAAACAATTGGAAGATGCATTAAAGGTGTGGTGGCCCCAAAGCATAAAATGCAACCTCTGTTTTTATGCACACAGGCAGATGAATGCACGTCGCGTACAGTACGTCCATACAACGGCTCGTATCTTTCCATTCTCTCTCTCTCTTCCGCCGTTCAATTCTAATGGGGTTTTATTGGCTGGGCCATTCATCTGGGTGCATCAGCTCTGTTCAATTACATAAAGGAGCCCTTCGGGCATTCGTCACACAATCAGCGCATTCTCCAACCGGTGGCCACTGCACCTGCATGCAGCGTTGCATTGAACACATGAACAAAAAGAGTCTAATTTTGCTCTTCACAAAAGTTGCACAGAAAAGAAACAACAATTGGAGGCTTGGTCCACGACACAATCTGCAGATGGCTCCCCTAGCTTTGTGTGTGTGTGCGTAATTTTTTTTAATCAGTATTTTTCCTTCCGTGTGTATGTGTTCGCTCACTAGTAGCTTCATTAGGTACATGGGCTGAAACTAATGAGGTCAAATATAGCAGCCCTTTCTGAAATTTAGCCGTCAACGTTAATTTATCAATATGTTTAGAGTTGCCGTTTGCACTGGTGGCAAATTCTGCTTCATGGTGGAAAGATCTCTCAATTTGTTTGGTTACCTTATCAGCACAATTTAAAAAGAAATCTTCAGAATTATTGTCTAATTTACTTCCCTGACTATTAGGCAGAAATAATATTTAATCTGGCGGCCCAGTAGTCCAGTGGTTAGCACGTCGGCTTCACAGTGCAGAGGTACCGGGTTCGATTCCAGCTCCGGCCTCCCTGTGTGGAGTTTGCATGTTGTCCCCGGGCCTGCGTGGGTTTTCTCCGGGTACTCCGGTTTCCTCCCACATTCCAAAAACATGCGTGGCAGGCTGATTGAACACTCTAAATTGTCCCTAGGTGTGAGTGTGAGTGCGACTGGTTGTTCGTTTCTGTGTGCCCTGCGATTGGCTGGCAACCGATTCAGGGTGTCCCCCGCCTACTGCCCGAAGACAGCTGGGATAGGCTCCAGCACCCCCCGCGACCCTAGTGAGGATCAAGCAGCTTGGAAGATGAATGAATGAATGAATATTTAATCTTTGCAGAGGATAAAGAATATATTCATGCTCAGTGTTTGTGTTCAAATATCCATTGCTTAATATGGTTATTTCTAGCCATGTATTGGTTAAAGGTGGCACGTGATGGGTCAAGTTAGTGAAAAATCCCCCCCCCCCCAAAAAAAAACTACATAGGTGCCACTACTTGCAAGCAGATAACATAACAATACTCAGTGCCATATATTATTTATTCTCTGGCAAAGAATGACAAACATGTCTGTCTTTTACTTCCCCAATGTGGCCAAGGCGCATACAGAATGCTCAACAAAATGTGCGTCGAAGGAGAATGTGGAACAAAAGCAGTTACATGTCTTTCATTCGACTTACTTATGTCATTACTGTATGCTTTAAAAAGTAAAACATTATAAAGTGCTATTTTTCCTCTTGATCAAAAATGTTTTGCTGTTTTGATTTTTTTGTGGGACGGATTAACGGCATTTCCATTCATTTCAATGAGTAAGGATGATTTGAGATTATTTATATTAGTATGGCAGGAATACAATTTGGATCTCATGTCATCCTGTTAAAAAAAAACTTTGGGCTTTTTGGACTGCAGTTTAGAAAGAATACAATGTATAGATGATCTCGTAATGACCGCATCGCTCCTCGTTTCTAAGTTCTGTAAAAGTCGCCGCCAATGCATCTCTTTCTCCTCTCCGAGCACCCATTTAGCAGCGCTCACCTTTTCTTCTCCTTTTGCAAGATTTAATCCCCCATCTTCCCTTCATAAGGTGACAGCGCCTCGGGCAGCTGCCCATAAATTGGCCACCGCCTTTCGCCTGCAGTTGAGCGCTCGCCGCAGATGGCCACTATTTCACTTTCTCTGTCATTCTCACTAAGTTTAAAATAAAAAAATGAGCACCGAGGGAGATGAGAAAGAACACCCGCAGCCTCACTGAAACATCTATATCCCAGCAGCCAGCCCCCCTTTCTACTAGTCACTAATGAACAACCCCCCACTAACCCAATTCCCAGTCGTGCCGTTCTACTCCTCCTCCAGAAGCCCCAGGGTTCCCTTCTGGGCAGGGATAGGCAACTTAAATGATGGAGGGGGCCACGATTTTTTTCATCAGCAATACTGAGGGGGGCCACACAGGATTGTGAACTTCCTAAATAAATGGGTGAAAAAAATGCCAATTTAAAAAGGTATAAAATACATGCATGCCTGTTTTTTATTATTAAACTCATAGATTGTAAATAGGGCGGCCCGGTAGCCCAGTGGTTAGCACGTCAGCTTCACAGTGCAGAGGTACCGTTCGAATCCAGCTCCGGCCTCCCTGTGTGGAGTTTGCATGTTCTCCCCGGGCCTGCGTGGGTTTTCTCCGGGTGCTCCGGTTTCCTCCCACATTCCAAAAACATGCATGGCAGGCTGATTGAACACTCTAAATTGTCCCTAGGTGTGAGTGTGAGCTTGGATGGTTGTTCGTCTCTGTGTGCCCTGCGATTGGCTGGCAACCGATTCAGGGTGTCCCCCGCCTACTGCCCGGAGACAGCTGGGATAGGCTCCAGCACCCCCCGCGACCCTAGTGAGGATCAAGCGGCTCGGAAGATGAATGAATGAATGAATGAATGATATTCATGAATGAATGATATTCATTCATTCATTCATCTTCCGAGCCGCTTGATCCTCACTAGGGTCACGGGGGGTGCTGGAGCCCATCCCAGCCGTCTTCGGGGCAGTCAGCGGGGGACACCCTCAATCGGTTGCCAGCCAATCACAGGGCACACAGAGACGAACAACCATCCATGCTCACACTTACACCTATGGACAATTTAGAGTGTTCAATCAGCCTGCCATGCATATTTTTGGAATGTGGGAGGAAACCGGAGCACCCGGAGAAAACCCACGCAAGCCCGGGGAGAACATGCAAACTCCACACAGGGAGGCCGGAGCTGGAATCGAACCCGGTACCTCTGCACTGTGAAGCCGACGTGCTAACCACTGGACTACCGGGCCGCCCTGTAAATATCATTTAATGCTTAAATATATTAACAAACAAAAAAGATCCACCCTTCAACTATAAAGGCTTTGAAGGGACCAAAAAAGAATAACCTCATCGTGTATTGCCACGCACAGGGCTCACTTACACAAAAATTCCCTATTCCACGATGGACCCAAAAAACAAAACAAAACAAAAAAACCTGTTCAACAGCAAAACAACAAAGTGTAAGAACGATTTTTGTTCACATTTTCAAATAAATTAAACAAAAATAATAAACTCACTCATCACGGGTGCGCCAGCCATCCATAAGCGTGGAATATATGCACATTTTCCGCGGACTGAGATTCCGTAACTCCTTGCTGCACTTCAAACGAACTGTCAACGGTTCTTATGAAAAAACAAACAAATTCTACAAATACAGATCTGCTTTGTCTTATTCTCTGGAGGAGGGTTGTATGAACTCACTATTAAGTGATGTTTGCCATCTAGTGGCGAACACTATTATTACAACTAGCTAGCTGCTCATCTCCAGTAAACATATTTGAACGTTCAAAAAGTACTCGTAGGCCACCAGTTGCACAGTCGCCAGTTGCCCGTCCCTGCTCTCGGGATTCAACTCAAAAGACACTTGTTAACCTACATTTCACCTCCGTCGTACTTTCCCCCTGCTTCGTTTTTTTTATCCCCTCACCCTCCGCTCCCCTTGTACTTTCTTCACCCCGATGCCCCCCACCTCCTCAACAACTCGCCGCCAGTGCTAAAGGGATTGAACTGCAGCTGAACCAAGAACGGGAGGGCAGACTGCCGGTGAGGTGATAAACGCTTGAAAGAGCCGTGGGAGGAGTCACGGGAGGAAGGGGAAGTGGACGGGAAGGTGAAAATGAGGTGAGGAGACGCGGGCGGAGGGGGATGGAGACGGAGGGGCTGATGTGACGTTTAAAGTGAGAATGTATCATCCTTACAACCCGAGTGCTCTTTAGGAAGATGTGACAAAGGCTTTCTATTATGCTCGCTTACTGGCGTTTTTTTAAATTCCAAATACAGTGGAGGGACACCAGCCACATACTTGGAAAACTACAACATTAGTTCATTTTTATATTAAAAAAAGGGACAAATTAGAAAAACTAGACTTTGCACAGTAGTACTTATGAACATCTCTTTTTCTATCCATCCATCCATCCATCATCTACCGCTTATCCGGGGCCGGGTTGCGGGGGCAACAGCTTTAGCAGGGAAGCCCAGACTTCCCTCTCCCTAGCTACTTCGTCCAGCTCTCCCCGGGGGATCCCGAGGCGTTCCTAGGCCAGCTGGGTGACATAGTCTCTCCAGCGTGTCCTGGGTCTTCCTCGGGGTCTCCTCCCGGTGGGACATGACCGGAACACCTCACCGGGGAGGCGCTCAGGAGGCATCCGAATCAGATGCCCAAGCCACCTCATCTGGCTCCTCTCGATGTGGAGGAGAAGCGGCTCGACTCTGAGCCTCTCCCGGATGACTGAGCTTCTCACCTTATCTCTAAGGGAGAGCCCGGACACCCTGCGGAGAAAACTCATTTCGGCCGCTTGTATCCGGGATCTCGTTCTTTCGGTGACGACCCATAGCTCGTGACCATAGGTGAGGGTTGGGACGTAGATCGACCGGTAAATTGAGAGCTTCTCCCTTTGGCTCAGCTCCTTCTTCACCACGACAGACCGATACAACGTCCGCAACATCTCTTTTTCAAGTTACGAAACACCTCAACAGGAAAATATTGAAATTCCCAATTTACAGCAAAATGAAAGGTCGCTCTCTGAAGTCATCTGTCATTGGTTGAAATTAATCTTATTGATCAAATGTACAAGAGGTATCAGTATCAGTAAGTAGTGGAGTAATCATCCTGATATTCATTCATTCATTCATTCATCTTCCTAACCGCTTGATCCTCACGAGGGTCGCGGGGGGTGCTGGAGCCCATCCCAGCTGTCTCCGGGCAGTAGGCGGGGGACACCCTGAATCGGTTGCCAGCCAATCGCAGGGCACACAGAAACGAACAACCATTCGCACTCACACTCACACCTAGGGACAATTTATAGTGTTCAATCAGCCTGCCACGCATGTTTTTGGAATGTGGGAGGAAACCGGAGCACCCGGAGAAAACCCACGCAGGCCCGGGGAGAACATGCAAACTCCACACAGGGAGGCCGGAGCTGGAATCGAACCCGGTACCTCTGCACTGTGAAGCCGACGTGCTAACCACTGGACTACCGGGCCGCCCCATCCTGATATTAGTCAGGAAAAATGAAAATTATTGAACATCCTTCTTTAGCGCACCGACCGCTTTAGGGTTTCAGTTTTAGAAAAGAGTATTTCAATAAAAAATAGTAATATATGCTTCACGGAGAATCTCTACTGTGAGATGGTGGCCATTTTTCTCTGCACTCTGGCTGATTTCTTGTTTATGCTCTCATAAATGATGAGCAGCGGCTCCTGGTTGCGTGTAAATCTCTGCCTTTAATTTACAGCCGTTGGATTCGGTGGGCTATAGCCATCTTATTTCACACTTTTATGACTTTCCCAACATGGAGGAGTCCTCCCGGGCCGGCTCGGCCGGTCAGGAGAGGACCGTAGGGATTTGGGCCAAGAGCCCTAACTTTTTGTACGTCTTCCAATAGGAGAAGCCTTCATTCGGTGCACCTTGTTAACACCTTCCGCGTATTTTACCCCTTTACCCTCCTCCCTTGAGGCCTGCAGGCTTGTGCTCTTTCTTTCTTCTTCTTTTTTTCCTTTTTTTTTTTTAACAGCAGATGGTCTCGGCCTTTACAAGGGTGGGATAAAACTGCTCATCTCGAACCCATTTGATTCCCGCTTGGCCGCCCTCTGCCAAGGACAAGAAACGGCAAAGACGCTCAAGCCAGACATTGTAAAATGAACACCCCCCCCTTCCCCCTCTCCAGCCCACCTGAAAAGTGCTTTTAGAATGTGGAGTGTTACCTCGAAAAAGAACGATGCTCTCTCCACCTCGCGTGGATTCAATTTCAGTCTGATCATCATGCATTATCATTCCTGTGTCTCATACAACTAAAACTAAGTGAAGTTACCGACCATTTCGTGACACCTACCATAGACAGCCGTTTGAGCGATTATTCAATACCCTTGATATCCCGTTTAAGATTCATGCACGAGCACATTCTTTATCCTCCCGATCTTTATCTGCGCACTGGTAGAACGACTAGCGTGCACAACTGTGACTGACGAGCAACGTTTTTAATCAAGCACCACACACTCATAGGACAGATTCATGTGACGAGTGAGCCCACTGTTAACCATTAACTGGTAACCTAGCAGGAGCCCAATCGATTCTGCAACCCTCATAAACACGGCGGGAAATGAGGGTTTGACATTCTGCCAGCAGGCACCTTTAACAACCACACGACCTTTTGCATGATGCGCATGTGGAACGGATTTATCGACAGGCCCAGAACTAATGAACAACTAACCCCGAAGATGCTCCACCTTTTTATGTCAAACCATTACAAACATGTACAATGTTTTTGATAAAATACGTAATTAAGCCGGAAAGTTAACAAAAATCAAGTATCTGCACCCAAATATGTTAAATGTATATACACTGTATATATAACAGTTCCTCAGGGCTCCGTTCTCTAACCCCTTCTTTTCCAACCTCAAAATTAACTTTGCACACAAAATAATTGGTTTGGCAGATCAATATTGAATTGGACCGGCTTGATTTTTATCAGGCGGCCCGGTAGTCCAGTGGTTAGCACGTCGGCTTCACAGTGCAGAGGTACCGGGTTCGATTCCAGCTCCGGCCTCCCTGTGTGGAGTTTGCATGTTCTCCCCGGGCCTGCGTGGGTTTTCTCCGGGTGCTCCGGTTTCCTCCCACATTCCAAAAAAAACATGCGTAGCAGGCTGATTGAACACTCTGAATTGTCCCGAGGTGTGAGTGTGAGTGCGAATGGTTGTTCGTCTATGTGTGCCCTGCGATTGGCTGGCAACCGATTCAGGGTGTCCCCCGCCTACTGCCCGGAGACGGCTGGGATGGGCTCCAGCACCCCCCGCGACCCTAGTGAGGATCAGGCGGTACGGAAGATGATTTTTATCAAGAAACGTGGTGTACTAATATGGAAAGCGTCACAAGTGTGGGACTATCTTGACCAAATTGCATGCAGAGTTCTTCAAGGCTGTTCTTCAAGTGTCTGTTCCAATTTTAACAATGAAAATAGTCAATTCAATTGAAATGAACTGACTTGGCAGGCAACACCTGATAAAATCGATGACGGCTGGAAAAGCAGGAGGAGCTGCGGCTTATGTCATTTATTTTATTTTTATTATATTTATAGGCAGAATTTGGGAATCAAATTAATGAACTGTACGGAGCTCCCACATGGAGATGACAAATGATGGAATGAAGAGAGAGGAAAAGCGAGGCGGCAACACGCATCAAAGCTCAACATGTCTAACCTTCTGGGGCGAGTGTGTGTGTGGTGTGGGGGTGGGTGGGGTGTGGGGGGGGGGGTCAGAGTCAGTCAAAGTAGGTTGTGGCGGCACCTTTCATCTTGTCGCTGTTGCACCCACTCAATGCCTGTGGAAGGCCTCCATTATGTGATGCCGGTTCTGTGTGTTTGAGCATTTTGGGTGGATGAGGAGCAGGCGCCAACCCTAAAATGTTACCCAGGCTTCCTGCCTTCTATTAAGCGCGGCTGCTTCAAATGTGTGTCAGATAAACCATGTACGGCAGTGAATGAGTTAATCACAGCTGTGGATTAAATATTAAAAAAAAAAAGAAAAAACTGTCAAACTGAGTGATTCTGCAGTTTCCCCTGTAAAAACCCAAAACAGCCTACTCACCTGTTCTCACTTTTTTTCTCCCCACAGGAAACCACATTAAAAGTCACAAGACGCCCACCACCTTCTCTCCCTTTTCTTGCATAACAAAAGAACGGCGGGCAATGTTGCACGCGTCAACATCATCATTGCCTTTGAGCGCCGCCACCAAGCCGCCTATTCAGGTCAACCTTCATAAAGAATTTAGTCAGCGGTGAATCTTTGAAAACTTTGCAGACAAAATTGCCCCCCCCAACCACCGCTTCCCCCTGTGAGCCCACCTCCAACAGATGTTTTGTTGGCGTCATCATGTAAAATGTTACAGACTTGCTAATGCGTACTCATTTCTTGCAGTTTTTTTCCCCCTTGTCTTTTGATTGCTATGTGTTGTCTTTTCTTTACATGAAATGAAACGACTAAGTCACAAAAAGAAGCCCGGGATAGTAACACTCTCGTTTGTGGAGTAGGGGATGTTTAGCAGGAGGTTCCCGTTGTGAAAAGCAAATAAAACGAAAAGACAGGGACATGATTTTAATACGTCTATTGTGCTTCTGCGCCGAGAATAAACCCAATGCGACGGCGAAAACGGATCGATACCGATCACGTCAAAACACAATGACAAGACAAACGCAAAAGAAAGGACCCGTATTGTACAAACGGGGTCGCAATTACAGTGCCGAGATTGAACGCGTAAACAAGCGAGAATGGCGGAACTGACCGTAGACCAGCAGGGTGTAGTGATCGGCGGCTCGCCCGTAGTTGTTCTGCGCCTGACACAAGTACGTGCCGTTGTGAGACTGGCTCAGGCGGGAAATCTGGAAGGTGGGCCCGGAGATCTCGGCACGCTCAGGTAAGGTGTCATTGATCTTGGACCACTGGATGGCACGGGGCCTGAGAGGGAAAAGCAACAAGACAGAGCCATTATAAACATAAAAAATAAAATTAAAATAAAAATCAATGAATGAGCTGGCTGCAGAAAATTGTGATTGATCAGTTATTTGTAAAAGTGGATTTTTGCTTGGTTAAAGAGCAATTAGGAAAAAAAAGGACAATGTGTTTTTTTCCACAAAGGAAAAAAAACACATTCCACTTAATTTTTTTTTTTTTGAATTACCATTGCTCACAGCAGCAAACTATTTTCATATCTAAAAACATTTTGGGTACGGCAATTTCAGAGACAAATATGAATTTTCGTTTAAACGTAGCATTCCTTGTATCACAACCATTAGGCATTGATTTAAAAACAAACAAACAAAAAAAAAAACGTTAACGGCCTTGTGCCACATCACTTCAGCAGCGAGCATTTTAGCGCGCGACAAAGTCATATGTTGGCAACTTAAAGGCGCATTACCATCACCGAGTGACTTCCACTGCAAGGGATGATGGGAAATTCATGGTGGCCGGATGGGGTCACGTGAAAACAACAGGTAGTAACTGTTATGGTCAAAGATCAGTGATGCTCGCCCCCCCCCCAAAAAAAAATATATATATATATAACAACTAGGGCGGCCCGGTAGTCCAGTGGTTAGCACGTCGGCTTCACAGTGCAGAGGTACCGGGTTCGATTCCAGCTCCGGCCTCCCTGTGTGGAGTTTGCATGTTCTCCCCGGGCCTGCGTGGGTTTTCTCCGGGTGCTCCGGTTTCCTCCCACATTCCAAAAACATGCGTGGCAGGCTGATTGAACACTCCAAATTGTCCCTAGGTGTGAGTGTGAATGGTTGTTCGTTTCTGTGTGCCCTGCGATTGGCTGGCAACCGATTCAGGGTGTACCCCGCCTACTGCCCAGAGACAGCTGGGATGGGCTCCAGCACCCCCCGCAACCCTAGTGAGGATCAAGCGGCTCGGAAGATGAATGAATGAATGAATGAATGAATGAATGAATGAATGAATTTCAAACTTTATAAATAAATAGAGGGCGGCCCGGTAGTCCAGTGGTTAGCACGTCGGCTTCACAGTGCAGAGGTACCAGGTTCGATTCCAGCTCCGGCCTCCCTGTGTGGAGTTTGCATGTTCTCCCCGGGCATGCGTGGGTTTTCTCCGGGTGCTCCGGTTTCCTCCCACATTCCAAAAATATGCATGGCAGGCTGATTGAACACTCTAAATTGTCCCTAGGTGTGAGTGTGATTGCGAATGGTTGTTCGTCTCTGTGTGCCCTGCGATTGGCTGGCAACCGATTCAGGGTGTCCCCCGCCTACTGCCCGAAGACGGCTGGGATAGGCTCCAGCACCCCCCGCGACCCTTGTGAGGATCAAGCGGTTCGGAAGATGAATGAATGAATATATAACAACTTCATGGCTTAATTGTTGACACCAAAACTCTCACTCCGATCAACCAGATCCCAACTCACTATCACAGATGATCAGACGCGATGTTCACACACAAGTTGGCTGGGTTCTGTGTGGCGGATAAAAGTCTTCCGTTACGGCTCAGACGCGTCAAATTCACGGGCCAGAGATAGACACGGTGACGCACAAATAGATCTAAACACACACACACACACACACACACAGGAGGTGGCAGGATTACAGCGTCACCCTGCTGAACAGAGCCGTGCCTGGCTGTGTGTCATGGCTTGTGGTTGCATGCGCAGAATCATCCAAAGCTCCAATCCCTCGCAAAGTTTAATTAAACTTTTTGCCATTTGGCCACGCACGCACACACGCACACACACACACATGAAAAAAAAAAACAACAACAAAAAACTTTGCGGTTTAAGCACAACACTCCAGTCGAGCCACATAGTCCAAGTCTGGTCACCAAAAGAGACTTGTGGTACTTAACACACACACAGCGAGCGTCCCCGACCAAGCGTCGCAAAGTTTTGTCGAGGCTCGAATATAAGAATTTCATGTACGCCGATCACAGCAAGTCCGCTCACTGTGCGATTAATCATTAATTAATTTTAATTAATTATCGATTAAATATCAAATGGGGCGGCCCAGTAGCCCAGTGGTTAGCACGTCGGCTTCACAGTGCAGAGGTACCGGGTTCGATTCCAGCTCTGGCCTCCCTGTGTGGAGTTTGCATGTTCTCACCGGGCCTGCGTGGGTTTTCTCCGGGTGCTCCGGTTTCCTCCCATATTCCAAAAACATGCGTGGCAGGCTGATTGGACGCTCTAAATTGTCCCTAGGTGTGAGTGTGAGCGTGGATGGTTATTCGTCTCTGTGTGCCCTGCGATTGGCTGGCAACCGATTCAGGGTGTCCCCCGCCTACTGCCCGGAGACAGCTGGGATAGGCTCCAGCACCCCCCGCGACCCTAGTGAGGATCAAGCGGTTCGGAAGATGAATGAAAATGAATGAATGAATGAATTATCAAACGGCGGCGGCACCCTGGGAGATGCACCGGCTTCCTATCAAGTGTCTCCAGTGGGCCCAGTCGGTTGAGTAATGATTCGCCAATTAGAGTTTGAAACAGACTAAAAACAGGGAAATTGACAGGTGGAATGAGGAATTATTTTTCAAACGGGGTTTACCATATTAGTCACGAGTCAATGGGCCTCTCAAAGTCACACGAGGCTCTCCTAAAAAAGGATTAAGGGCTCCGATTTTCTTCATCAAATTTCAAATCCGGCACGGCGCGTGGACGTATCAATTGCAGATGAGCGGCGAGAGGGGAGGGCTGCGCCGCCGTGGGAGTGGCCACAGTGGATTCCAATCATGGCCAGTTGAAGTGGCTCCTTTCCGTCGCCAGTCAACGGCGCTCTGAAACGGGCGCTTGGAGACCACCGCCGCACCCCACCTACCGCCCCCTCCCAGCAAGGACTGCTGCTTTTCCACCTGTTGTGGTATTGGAACGTATCCTTCATAATCCGTACTGGTATAAACGACAGAACATTTCGAGACTAAACTGGCTAAAAAAGATGGGAATTGCCAGATGGAAGGAGGAATCTGTTCTCAAGTGGAGTTATAAAGTTTGGGAAGTTGCTCACACACATGCATTGATTGCGAGCCTGGAGTTTTGTGGAGACGCTGGAGTGGACCAGGAGCCAAGAAACACGAGGGGGGGTCATCCATTGGGGAGGCTTGACGTGCTTTAAAAGCCAATCCCTCCTTGAACCACGGCGGGAAATGTGACTTGTTGTTATTATCTCCTCTCAGTCACAGGTCAGTCCATATTATCTCTTCATTTACACTTTTATGATTGAAAATAGGCTCCTCGAGCTCTTTTGCAGAAGGCAATAAAATCAGGATCGCATCGTTTTGATCCGTCACACGCAGTTGAAATGTCAGCAGCGTTCGATTGGTTTTGCGGCAAGTGTCATTTCATGACAGCGTTTATCACGCGACGGCTTTGGACGTGTCGATCGCACAGCGGGCGCAATTAGCATTTAGCATTAGCATTAGCAATGCGTGAAATCGAAAGGAGCCTTCATATCATATTTGCATCGTGAAATTCATCTTTCAAGAAAGCGGTCGAATAGGATAATCACGGAAGTGAAATGTCGGCAACGACTTAGCTGCGCCGTTTTTCTAATTTCAGTAGTTATCTGAACACGTGTTGAATTTCATCCAGAAAATAATGAATATAAATGATCCATTCAACCCATTTTCGACGCCGCTCATCCTGATGATGTGGAATGAAGAACATTCCGGACTTTGCGGAGCGTGAAGGATATGGTCACTAAATACAGAGCCTTGCAGTTCTTTTCACGGAGGATAGGCACTCAATGCTATTTGGGGAACACCGTCTTTGAGAGCGGAGGCCACTCCTTTAAGGACATGCATTATGGTGACATTGTGCATTGAGAGCACTTCAACCCCCCCACCGTAAGACAACACGCATTGAGGTAGGACATCTTTTAGAGCGGAGGCCACTCGGAGGAAAACACGGGATCCATTCAGCTTTTTGTTGACGTCACCTGAAACGGCGACATTTTGTTACGATTGCAAATCGAATAAGCGAAATAGGGAGACAATAACCTTGAATAGCCATTCGTAAACACGTAATGTGTTCTACTGTGGGGAGTGCTTCAAAAGAAGAAAGTTTTTTTGCAGCCACTCACAAATGGCATCCTTGGACAATGAATCAACGTGAAACCGCGTTTGCCGGGTACACGCCGTTCAGTACACTCTGGATTTCCAATCAAGAGGACTTACAGAGGGTTGCCGACGACCGAGCAGGACAGGCTCAGCGAGTCGCCCTCTCGTAAGATGCCAGGGGGAGGGACGATCCTCACAGTCGGTGCAACTATGAACAAAGAGCCAGAGAGGGGAGAGGAAAAAAAAAAAAAAAAAAGTGAGAACAAGGCAAACATAATGTGGCTTGCGGCGTCTTTGCCGTTTAGTTTCCAAGGCGACGACGGCCTGATGACAAGCAACAAGCAGAGACGCTGCCGTCTTCTACGTTGCTATGATCAACAAACGTTGTTTACCGTTGGAACAACTCCGCGGTCCGTAAAGCGCAATATATCTTTAGTTGTACGGCGCTTTCACGACAGCCGCAACGGTAACAAAGCGCTTCGCGGAACATTAACATTAAACCATCAAGTGGATCAACGGCTTTTTCACTGGATGGAGACGGGCTGACGTGAAAATGACCATATATGGACACGGGAAGTTTCTGCCCCACCGTGACGAAATGATAAACTCCTGAATTGCATTCGAGGGATCGAACGAGTATCTCACGCGCGCCTTATTGACCGACATTTAGTATTTGTGAACCCAGACATAGAATTTGTCTTATCGTGAGCGTGCGAGTGATTATTCAAGGCTAATTACCGATTGCACGAAGAGCGATGAGCGTTTCAACCGCGGTGGAAATGGAGCAACGGCGCGCACGCTAACGGCCGCATCCGGCGTCCGACTGGGCCGCGGGCTCCGTGCATCGACAACATCTGGACGTATTGGCTTTTAATGAGAGCCGCTTCAGCGCCAAATGTCCGTCAGCTCGAATACGGGCTCGGCCCGAGAAACGAGCTCCACTGTTATCCATGACAAACGAGGCTTCCAATCATTCATTCATCATTCACTAAAGAAGGATGTTCAATAATTTTCTTTTTTCCTGACTAATACCAGGATGATTACTCCACTCCTTACTGATACTGATACCTCTTGTACATTCATTCATTCATTCATCTTCCGTACCGCTTGATCCTCACTAGGGTCGCAGGGGGTGCTGGAGCCTATCCCAGCTGTCTTGGGGCAGCAGGCGGGGGACACCCTGAATCGGTTGCCAGCCAATCGCAGGGCACACAGAAACGAACAACCATCCACGCTCACACTCACACCTAGGGACAATTTAGAGTGTTCAATCAGCCTGCCACGCATATTTTTGGAATGTCGGAGGAAACCGGAGCACCCGGAGAAAACCCACGCAGGCCCGGGGAGAACATGCAAACTCCACACAGGGAGGCCGGAGCTGGAATCGAACCCGGTACCTCTGCACTGTGAAGCCGACGTGCTAACCACTGAACTTACCGGGCCGCCTCCTCACTAGGGTCGCAGGGGGTGCTGGAGCCTATCCCAGCTGTCTTGGGGCAGCAGGCGGGGGACACCCTGAATCGGTTGCCAGCCAATCGCAGGGCACACAGAAACGAACAACCATCCACGCTCACACTCACACCTAGGGACAATTTAGAGTGTTCAATCAGCCTGCCACGCATATTTTTGGAATGTCGGAGGAAACCGGAGCACCCGGAGAAAACCCACGCAGGCCCGGGGAGAACATGCAAACTCCACACAGGGAGGCCGGAGCTGGAATCGAACCCGGTACCTCTGCACTGTGAAGCCGACGTGCTAACCACTGGACTACCGGGCCGCCCTAGGCTTCCAATCCTTGACACAAATTACTCCTGCGGCTGTCGTAGCAATACAAATGGAATAATTTACGTTTTGAAATCATTCGAGCACGGAACTGTTTGATAATGACTCTCGGGGAGTACGATACGGTGCGGGGTGTGTTGAACAGCGAAGGTGACAAAAACTCACAGAACACATCCAAGCGGTAGTGTCGGATCCTCTTCTGGTTGGCCAGTGCCGGGTGGAGCGCCTCACAGCTCAACGCCGCGCCATTATCTTTCCTCTCAACCGGTATGCGGATGGTGCTGGACACGCTGACCGTCTTGCCGTTGTCCTGCTGGGAAACCACACCTGCCGAAACAAAATGAAGAAGAAGAAAGTAGGAATGAGTGACAGGTGAGTTTTTGCCGGCCGAGTCGCGGGTCGCGGCAGTGGAGCATTTGAACGCTGGTGGGCAGAGGAGAGAAAGACGAGGCAGGAACGGGTCTTTATATTCCATGTAAATTATAAATGACAGTTTGCGGATGATAGCTCAGCGTAACGCGTGTGTGCGTGAGAGGAAGAGGGAACTGATAGATGCAGAAAGTAAGAGGCTGCAGGGCCAGGGATGAAGCCATTTGAAAATTCCAGAGGCGGAATGCACTTTGATTTTTCATTTTTTTAAAATTGTGACAGGCAACAGCGGAAAAAAAACTAAACAAAAACGTGTTCGGTCACATCGCCTAAGTCAAATAAATTTGGTCCAAATCAATTGGTTTTGATACTGAGCAATAAATAATGTGAAGATGATTAGGTGACAAAATACAAGTACCAATTTTTATCGATTGAATAGATAACTGAAAATCAATAGGAACAGACAGACAGAATGTAACATAATGCAATAAAGTATTTCGACAACATAACGTAATACGGTGATCCCTCGCTACTTCGCGGTTCGTTTATCGCGGGTATCAGTGCATCGCAGATTTTTTCAAACAATGTATATATATATATATATATATATATATACATATGGAGTACAGTACTGCATGTGTTGCTCTATGTGACTCGCTGTTGTTTTGCAGCTTCTTGCGGACCGCTTGCGGACTTAAAAAAAATAAAAATTAAAAATCCGCGATTAATTAATCGCGGATTTTCGTTTATCGCAGGTGGTTTTGGTCCCCATTAACCGCAATAAACGAGGGATTACTGTATCATCATCCGACACAAAGTAACGTGGTACTTCAATACTGCACTTCAACATAGCGTAACACAATACAGTTTATCATAATAGAGCATAACATAACACAAATTAGCGCAGCGCAAGTATCATAAGATAAAATAGCGTAACACAATGTAGCGTAGCAAATTAGCACCGCACACCGCAGTAAAATATAATGTTATCTATATATATATTGCGCGTCGTCCCGCACGCGGTCTGTCCTTCCGTCTGTCCCTGTTCAAAACGTACCTACTTCACCGCGCCGCTGCGCGCCGCCACTGCGCGCCGCCACTGCGCCGCTCAGGCAGTGGCTCACTACGATCGCGCGGGCATCTTAGCGAAAAAATGTTGTCTACCCACAAGCATCGCAATGAAATTGTTAGTTATTTAGTAGAGCTAAACATCTCTTTATTTTCGCGATAAGCAATGAAGATGAACAAAAAGTTGAACCAAGCAACAACACTTTTGTGGGCCGAAGGCCCACCTTACCAGCCTTCCGCAGGAACTAGCTGATGAGCCGCCCACAGGGCGGCGAACTAGCTAGTACTACATAAGCTTAAAAAAATTCGTTTTAAAAAGCATAAGTGTGCTATTCGGCTAACGTTACATGATCCCACCTCACGCTCTTCCCATCCTACAGAGCTCCACGGCCGTACCTGGAATCTCGCGGCCGTTGCGCATCCAGCGCAGGCTGGCGGCCGGCTTGCTGCGTGGCGACACGCAGCTGAGCTCCACCTCGCCACCCTCCACCGCCTCCTGCTTCACCTCCACCACGGGAGTCTCTGGCGGAACCAGCACAGCCAGCGTGGCCACCTGGTGGTGCGTGGCGTCCGTGTAGAGCTGGCAGAAGTAGCCGCCCTCGTCCGAGACGCTCACGTTGGTTAGCGTGATGCGCACCAGCCGCGGCGTGAAAAGCACCATCTGGAAGCGGTCGTCCTTCAGAGCTGCAGGTGGGCAACAAGGACATCGTCACAAGGCATCTTATTTGGCAATCTTATGAGTAGAATTATCATTCATTCATCTTCCGAGCCGCTTGATCCTCACTGGGGTCGCGGGTGGTGCTGGAGCCTATCCCAGCTGTCTTCGGGCAGTAGGCGGGGGACACCCTGAATCGGTTGCCAGCCAATCGCAGGGCACACAGAAACAAACAACCATTCGCACTCACACTCACACCTAGGGACAATTTAGAGTGTTCAATCAGCCTGCCACGCATGTTTTTGGAATGTGGGAGGAAAGCGGAGCACCCGGAGAAAACCCACGCAGGCCCGGGGAGAACATGCAAACTCCACACAGGGAGGCCGGAGCTGGAATCGAACCCGGTACCTCACTGACCTGAAAATAAAATCTTGATTAAAATACGAGGAGCAGCAAGTTTCCATTTAAATATATCCACATTGTTACTAAATGGGACAACAACAAAAAAATCATATACATTGGTACCTCTACTTACGAACTCTTCATACGAAATTTTCGAGTTACGAAACGTCTCAACAGGAAAATATTGCCTTTTGTACGAAATAAATTTCAAGATACGAGAAGATAGAGCATGGGCTGCTAGTCGCAGCTCCGAGTTTCCTAAACGCAACATACTTTTAGATGCTCTCCTATTGGCTATTATCGAGCCTCATCCTGGTATCCCATTGGCTAAGAGGGACTTCTACTCTGTGTGTCTCCATATGTCGTTAGATAAACAGATAGAGCTGTGACGATGCATCGTCCTCGTCATTCGCCCCTTCGGGCCATGAGGAGTATAGGTTTATGTAAATGTGAATCCCCCGAAAAAAGTGTTCACCAGTCGGGCAATCGCTCACCATGCGGATGTTTGCCTTGGACATTTTCGAAGGATTGTTAAAAGCAGACAAAAGCAAACATCCTTGGATCCGTTCTTTACAAAACGCCAGGCAAGGGGGTACTTGAAACGGATTAGGGCATTTACATGGAAAACACGTCTCTGCTTACAAACTTTTCTAGTTTTCTTCTAGAACCAATTCAATTCGTAAGGAGAGGTGTACCACTACGGTATTTTGATACAGGTGCTTGTTACCCTGAGCGGGTGGACTACATTTTTCGCACCGTAATCCAAGTCGTCAACAAAATTCTTCCTTTGCTTCTCGACAAAGTTTTTGCATTGATGTGAAAAGTTGGCGGAGGAATTTGTAAAGTCAGCGTGCATATAAAGGACAACAACTACTCATCCATTGGTTATCCAAGTATGTCGAATTAGAACCTCCCTTTCAAATTGTTTGTCTGGAGTTTTGTTTTGTTTTGAAGGATTGGGCAACTTTTTGGGGTGCATATACACCTTTTCAAAGGTTAGAAGCGGGTTGAATGCTGCCATTAAATGCAGAACAAAGGCTGACGGTAGAGGAAAGGCGACAAAAGAAGATTAGAGGCGGCAAATTTGCAACAATTTTCTTTTTGTTAGCGGAGACGTCGAGAACAGAACAAAGCCTACCAACAATGCAGCACTGGCAAGATGTCTATAGATTCATGTAAATACCTCGGGGAATGATTCGATATTGACACCTCTATTTTGCCTGCCTCCCTTTGTTTGGGCTTTTGTCGCCCGCGGGGACAGCGTCTCCTGATGCAGCACCGCCAGGCCTTCTTTGCAGACTCATTCGTCACGACGCTCTGATGTAGATATTGGTTTTTTTTGTGTGTGCGGGAGATGCCAAGCTAGTGCGAGTAAAACAAACTAATAAAGCTATGTAATGCGGCAGGCGAGGGGATGGAAAATAATATCGAAACGGATGCTGTGTTCAGCCCAATTTCCACCAAGCAGTACGCTTCGGTAGGGTACACAGTCTCCATTGTCGCAAGTTTGGAGGAAGTTCTGGAAATGTCCAAACAGGACAAGAACATGCATCCAGGAAATGGGAGAAGGATTTTTTTTGTTCACGAAGGAGAAGAAAAATCAGGGGTGACCTTTCAAGAACATACTCACGAATGACTCAGTGCGGCGTAGAAAAAGAGCGGAGCAACATATGCTACCAAAGTGTGCCCCGAAGCTAGTTTCGCTCAGAGCGTATCTCCTTGGAAACAAAGGCCAGGGGCGTCGGATTCCGCTGAAAGTTGCGTCATTTGGCAGGCAAGGTCAGCCTTTGGAGGATGCAGCCTATGAATTTATAGACACCGCTCGAGTCACTCAACACGCAGAGTAGCTAAGCGTTAGCCACAATCAACAACAGAGTGATTCACGGAGTCCCGGGTCATTTGAAAGGTCAGGTCCGCACACTCATTTGATCTTTGGTAAGTGGGGAACTAATTTACGATCTGAGTGTTAATGATGTGACAGAATTTCTGCTCCTTTCTTGGCTATCGTGCCACTGTTGGCTCGTCTTCGTTACAGCTAACTGTGGGAAGCTAACTGCGGGATTCCACTGGGTTGCTTGGCGACGCTACTGATTGACTGTTCATTACAGTTGGCGGCCATTTTTGGGGAAATGGTTCAAACGATCTGCCGTGACAACGTACAGATTCGCTATTTCCCTCGGGGTAAGTTGTAACGAGGTTTGACTGCATTTTGTTTCCGGCTATCAACTGCACTGATTCCGTATGGGATGTAGCGACACCACAGCTGTCAAATCCAGGTGCGGAGAGTAAAAAACATGCCATATTTCGGTTTTAGACACAGGCGCTTCGACTCAACTGGGTCCTGGGGAGCTCTTTTACCTGCTGGCGGAGTGGAAGCATCAGCGGCTCAGGCCAAACAACGGCAGGGATTTGAACCTGGATTCAACATCTCGGAACTACCGGCTCTTAGATCGGTGATTCGGTTGAGATTGAATTTTAATTTACACAACCCCAAATTGAGGAGTTCAAGTATCTTGGGGTCTTGTTCACGAGTGGGGGCAGAAGGGAGCGGGAGATCGACAGGCGGATTGGTGCAGCGTCTGCTGTGATGCGGACGTTGTATTGGTCTGTCGTGGTGAAGAAGGAGCTGAGCCAAAGGGCGAAGCTCTCAATTTACCGGTCGATCTACGTTCCAACCCTCATCTATGGTCACGAGCTATGGGTCGTGACGGAAAGAACGAGATCCCGGTTACAAGCGTCCGAAATGAGTTTTCTCCGCAGGGTGTCCGGGCTCTCCCTTAGAGATAAGGTGAGAAGCTCGGCCATATCGAGAGGAGCCAGATGAGGTGGCTTGGGCATCTGATTCGGATGCCTCCTGAACGCCTCCCTGGTGAGGTGTTCCGGTCATGTCCCACCGGGAGGAGACCCAGAGGAAGACCCAGGACACGCTGGAGAGACTATGTCACCCAGCTTGCCTGGGAACGACTCGGGATCCCCCAGGGAGAGCTGGACGAAGTAGCTAGGGAGAGGGAAGTCTGGGCTTCCCTGCTAAAGCTGTTGCCCCGGCCACCCGGCCCCGGATAAGCGGTAGATGATGGATGGATGGACAACCCCAAATTCAAAGGAAACGGCACAACACGCAAATTTTCTCCCATAGTACTCCCCAGCTCTGCGCAAAGAAGGAAGAACACCGAATGCGGGACATGACGATTGAACGTAGCGGACGCAGCTCACGGCAACCTGCCTTACACACACCTGACAGTGTAGACACAAGTCAGATGAGGGGTTAACAGTTTTTATGACACAGTGGACTTAACTAGGGTGGCTTGTTGGAAACATGGCAGCCCCCATCGCTACACTAAATGGCAACTGAATGTCACACCGCCACCCGAGTCCAAGTTGGTCTTTATGGTCCGGCCTCATTTGCATGCAGGGCAGTGGCCATTTGGTCAGCTCCACCACACTGTGGCAGCAATTTGCCTCTCATCTCTCATAAAATAAAATAAAACTGTCACGACCACTGTTCGGGGGGCTCGCTTGTAAAATAGGTCTAATTTAATGCTCTTATTTGGACAGTGAGACACACTCAGGGGGGGGTGGGGGGTGGAGGGGGCGGTTGCTGTGGCAGATGGACAGGAGGAAGAGTCGTACATTGAGCGATGGACTCGTACGGATACCGTACATGTCGTCCTAAGCCCCCCCCCTCTCCCACACACAGCTGCCACCTCCACTCCTGAAGTGGCTCCAGTCGTACCACATGAACGGGACGCTAACGATGAACAAGTCAAAGCTGCTCTTGCAACACGGGTAATCGTAATCGAAGATTAACACATGCGAGGGGGAATGTCCATTTAAGCCCTCTTCATCAGAGGGTTTAATGTCTGGCATTCATATTCTTGTGCTGAGAGTCTTCACGATTAATTCACTTAACCGCCGCATTACCGGCAAGGGTGTCTATCTACTTAGTCAAACGAACGCGCCGCAAATGCTGGAATGAGACGGAAAGTGGGAGAGGCCATGAACGTGAACACATCGTGAAAGGCGATGAAATGCAGTGCACTCGACTCCGGCAGCTTTTCCTTTCTCGGCATGGTTTGCATCTGAGCCAGATGAGTCTAATGCAGGCATGTCCAAAGTCCGGCCCGGGGGCCAAATCCGGCCCGCGGTCGAATTTCATCCGGCCCTCGGCCCCTGTCATAAAATCAGTGCCGTCTGGCCCGCAGTTTGGGCGCAATGGAACACGTGTTGCATTGACTGAGGTCTCGTAGACTGGTGAGTGATGTTTCATAGAGTACTGCTTCCCTCTAGTGGCTAAATGAGTAATAGCATTCACTAAATGAGTAATAGCATTTAGACACTAGAGGGCATCACTCACGAGTTAACAAGACATCACTCCGTGTTTATATTGACTGATATGTCATATTTCAAATTCCTGTTTCAAATGAACCAAAAGAAATTCTGAAGATTGTTGAAATTAAAATAAAAATGGAAATGTGAAACAGACTGGCTTACTAAAATTTGTTGAACAATATTGTTGTTCAATGTAAAGAATGTCAGCCAAGGTCGGCCCCCCTACATTTTACCACATAAAATCTGTCCCCCTTGGCAAAAAGTTTGGACACCCCTGGTCTAATGCATGTTATTTTGGAGTCGGCTCGTCCTGCGTCAAGCGCCTCCAGTTGGTCCAAAATACTGACGCTCACCTCCCAACTGGTACGTATAAGAGGGAGCACATAACCCCAATTCAGGCTTCCCTTCATCCATCCATCCATTTTCCGAACCGCTTGATCCTCACTGGGGTCGCGGGGGGTGCTGGAGCCTATCCCAGCTGTCTTCGGGCAGTAGGCGGGGGACACCCTGAATCGGTTGCCAGCCAATCGCAGGGCACACAGAGACGAACAACCATCCATGCTCACACTCACACCCAGGGACAATTTCAAGTGTTCAATCAGCCTGCAATGCATGTTTTTGGAATGTGGGAGGAAACCGGAGTACCCGGAGAAAACCCACGCAGGCCCGGGGAGAACATGCAAACTCCAAAGCTCGGCCCCACGACCTCCACGCACGGCAACATAACGTCAAATAATATCACGTAACAATACGCAGCACCACATAACATAATGAAACACAAGTTAGCATAGCGCAATGGCTCATAATGCCGCGCAACATAAATTTAGAACACAACATAAGGCAACACAACATTCTTTGGTGATGTAACATGGAACGTAACACGACGGGATGCAGTACAAGGAAAGTTTATTTATTCATTTAATCTGCTCCAATATTGGGTTCGGCTAAGGGTTTGTCAAACCCGAACCTTAACCGCCAGACCCCCCGTAATTCGACAGCTCACAACGCAGAGCCATTCCTTTCGATTTTTATTTTGGAACAATTCCGCCACCTTTTCAGGACAAATGCACGTTCATTTCACGATTGAATTACGGCTCTGTGTTCAAAACAAAAACACACTCGAGAAAGGACTTAACGACATCGAGAACACTTGTCGGAAAGGTTTGCCTCCAGCCGAAATGACAAACACCAACGGTGATACAAATGTAGTCAATTTGCAGATGAAAGATTATTTTAATAGAATCAATCTCCCAAATGACATTTAATATTAACCGTTAATGTTAGCTCATTTCCTCCTCGCGCGCATCGCTCCGAGGCGACATTAGCTTGCTGAGAAGAAGTGATTAAAAAAGGGGAAAAGTGCTGTTTACCGAGCCCAAGGCTCTTGGCTGAACTCGAACGGCGGTCACATCACAATTTGAGCACAACAGCAAGTCGGCGCTCGAATAAAGAGCCGCAGCGCGTCTCCCGACTCATCATTGGGGGTTAACGGCGCAAGGGAGCGTCCTTTTAAAAGCAGTCACATAGTTTGGGCTGGGAAATAAAACAGTCACCTCAATTAACTCGTTGGTTATCTTTTTAATGAGGAATAAGCTCAAATGGCAACGCGAATCCATTTGCATCGAGATGTGCACGCGGTGGAACGTACAACTGCCGCAAATACGGACTGTTAAAGAAGTGCAAACTAAATTGGAGGGTGATTTTTTTTTTTTTTAATTTAATGTGCAACTCGCTTCATGGAAATGGATGAAAGCGGACGGGATTGTGCTCGTTTCGATTCTGGGGCAGAGGAAAAGTCAAATTCAAAGGAGCAAGAGAAAAGGAATTCATCAAAACAAATTTGCAGGCTTCTTGATAGTTTATTTAGAATGATGTCAAACATGATTCGTTGATTCCTACAATTCTATTATTTGTGAGGAGATAATGGCAGATTTTTTTTGGATGAATTTGAGTTCATGTTGAGTCGTAATGTGACTTAATGCAACGTGGCTTCAGCTAAGGGCGGCCCGGTGTTCCAGTGGTTAGCGCATCGACCTCACAGTGCAGAGGTACCGGGTTCGATTCCAACTGTCGACCCCGTGCCTGCGTGGGTTTTCTCCGGGTACTCCGGTTTCCTCCCACATTCCAAAAACATGCATGGCAGGCTGATTGAACACTCGAAATTATCCTTAAGTGTGAGCGCAGATGGCTACTCGTCTCTGTGTGCCCTGCGATGGGCTGGGAATTGGTTCAGGGTGTCCCCCGCCTACTGCCCGAAGACGGCTAGGATAGGCTCCAATACTTGTAAGGATAAGCAACACGTAACATCATATAATCGTCATATAAACAACTTCATGAAACGTGACTTCACAGAAGGCAACTTCATGTAACAACACTATGATCAGCATGTAGCACTTTTGGCACCAGAGTTTTTGTCAATAAAGTATTTCATTTTGACATCACTATTTCAAAAAGGTTGTCGCTTGGAAATGGTAAGCGATAAATGCATACGGTAAATATTGCATGGTGCAATTTTGCTACTTTGGCTTTAAAAGGGGTGAACATGCGTGTATGTGTTTTTGAGTCACGACCGCTGTGCTCGACATCCACGCAAATACACACCCCGTGTGCCGTTGAAGAAGAGCGTCTGGCGGCGCGGGTTCTGAATGACCACAATGGATCCATCGTAGTTCTGCAGGCGGCAGGAAATCTGGGCCGTGCCGCCCTCCAAGACAGTGACGTTCTCCGCCTGCACCGCCTGACAACACGCTGTAAGAGGAAAAAGAAGAGCAGGAAAAAAAAAGTTTACATCAAAGTTCTTTTTTTCATGCAACCTTTCAAAACCAAAAAAAAAACACTTGCCTTCTTCGGCTCTCAAGTTATTCATCATACAGAGCCGAGCATGAGAGGAAAGGAGAGACGCAGCAAAAGAGACTGAGATATGCGTCTTTGGGTTCATAAGGAGGATCGTCGGAATAACAGGAAAATGTAATAAGCCGTGCCATGAATAGCAACAAATCTTGATTATTTTGTAATAATAATGACAATTTATAAACAAAATGGTTTTCAATTCATTCATCTTCCTAACCGCTTGATCCTCACTAGGGTCGGGGGGGGGGGGGGTGCTGGAGCCCATCCCAGCATTCAACGGGCACTAGGCGGGTGACACCCTGAATCGGTTGCCAGCCAATCGCAGGGCACACAGAGACGAACAA
Organism: Hippocampus zosterae; assembly: GCF_025434085.1. Classification (NCBI taxonomy): domain Eukaryota; kingdom Metazoa; phylum Chordata; class Actinopteri; order Syngnathiformes; family Syngnathidae; genus Hippocampus; species Hippocampus zosterae. The sequence continues at coordinate 4,834,011 of NC_067455.1, read as the reverse complement.
CCATCCACGCTCACACTCACAACTAGGGACAATTTAGAGTGTTCAAACAGCCTGCCACGCATGTTTTTGGAATGTGGGAGGAAACCGGAGCACCCGGAGAAAACCCACGCAGGCCCGGGGAGAATATGCAAACTCCACACAGGGAGGCCGGAGCTGGAATCGAACCCGGTACCTCTGCACTGTGAAGCCGACGTGCTAACCACTGGACTACCGGGCCGCCTAAAATGGTTTTCCAATATTTTATAAATAAAAGGTGAAGAAATCTAAGTGGGCCCTTGCATTCTTCTATATTTCTGTACTTAGCCCCTGGAAGGAAAAAAAAAAACTTTGCCTAAGCATGTGTAGTTCAAATATGATTTGCATCTATTTTTAAAAGCTATTTTTAAACCTTTTTTTCGCAATAGCATCTATTAAAGTAGGTCGCGCCTTAGCTGCAATGGGGAAATGCGGGTCATGAACTGACTTCAACGTGCTTCTTTCATACTTTGGCATCGTCTTGTGGCATCTTTCCACAAACAAATAAATACATAAATAAATAAACAAAACATTTGAATAATGGCAGATAGTGAAAAGGGAACGTAAAGCCAGTCATATTTTCACATTCAAACGCATACACACACGCACACACAAAACTATACAACGCAATCTGTTGCTAGGCAGCCAATTAATGACAGATCGAAATGTCATGAAATTATCACACCAGTTTTGATGTGAAAAGTCTTCCAGACGAGAGGAGCCAGATGAGGTGGCTTGGGCATCTGATTCGGATGCCTCCTGAACGCCTCCCTGGTGAGGTGTTCCTGGCATGTCCCACCGGGAGGAGACCCCGAGGAAGACCCAGGACACGCTGGAGAGACTATGTCACCCAGCTGGCCTGGGAACGCCTCGGGATCCCCCGGGGAGAGCTGGAAGAAGTAGCTAGGGAGAGGGAAGTCTGGGCTTCCCTGCTAAAGCTGTTGCCCCCGCGACCCGGCCCCGGATAAGCGGTAGAAGATGGATGGATGGATGGATGGATGGATGGATGGATGGATGGATGGATGGATGGATGGAAGTCTTCCAGGAAAAATGTAACCCCCCCCCCCCACACACACACACACTCACATCTCCCATGTTCCCCAATAAACTCCAAAAGTCCATTTAGACGGCGACACGTCTCTTTGACGCCGAGTGAAGGAACGACGACATAGCTTGATGACGGTTTGATCAGAGAATGCTCCATGTTTGGTGTTACGGCCGTCGCGACCCCTGCCAAGAAATCCACCCACCCCTCCCTGCACAATGGATGCTGACCTCCGTAGTTGGACTTCAAAAAACGTGTTCAGAAATGCGTTTTCCAAGATCACACCATCTTATAGAAAGCAAAAACGGGACAATGCAGGGGACTCAACTCGGAGGACGATATACCAACAAAGAAGACCATCTCGTCAAATTGACACCCACTATAGACATGCTAGTCCATTCCAAATGCGTCGCTCTCTTTGGTGACGCCACGACTTGCCATCTTGGTTGCAATCATTTTTCTAATGGCCGTTATTACTCATCGAGCGGGCACCCCGAAGTTGGGCCGCCATTGTTTGGAAAGGACATTAGCGTCGCCTGCTCCGCGTTTTGACAAGCTCAACGCCACGCGTCTCTTCTCCCATTAGTGACTTGTCACCATTCAGACAGAAGAGTGACTGCTGCACGTCTGCACGTAATGAGGAGGAAAGAGTCTCAAATCCGGGATGGAAGTACAAATGGATTAGACGCTATAGAAGGCATTTTCCCGTAAATTAGTGGCACAACCTTAATAGCTGTTATGCGGCTGAGAAAATGAACACCCGCAGCCGCTGTATGAGAAAACTAAGGTGGATGTGTGCTACATGGATTTAGAATGCAAACATGTCATTATTCCATGAAACAACCGCCGGTATTCTATTTACGGTCCCATTAGCAAAATGATATGCCGTATATTCTGTGCACTGATGCTATTTTTGAAAATTAACAACAATGAAAAAAAGAAAAATGGTTGTCAGTGCGACGAGCATCTAAAACCTGTTGCAGTCACTGAGGCTTAGTTTATTTCAAGAGTATGCACAAAACACCATGAATGAATTTTTTTTTTATGCAAACAAATATTTCTTAAACTACCCAACGGGACAAAGAATGAAGGAGGGATAACGACAAGGTGACCGGATGCGTGTCATAAATTCAGGGCATGAATAACAAAGCGAAAGGGAAAACAAAACAAACTGCTACAGAGGACACATTTCCCCGCATAAAGAAAAAACATTTTTGAAAAAAATAAAAGCAGTCTGAAAATAAACAAAAAAACAAAAGAAGCATGTTTGATGGGGTTTCGCAATTTCTTTTCCAATGGTGATGTAATCAGTTACATAAAAGCACATCTAAACAAAAATAAGTGGAAATAAAATTTTACATTTATCTGAAAAAAAAAGAAATGAAAAGACACATTAACGAAAGTGATGAAAATTAGGTGGGAACTCCATATGAATTTTTTTAAATGAAAAAAAAAAACCAACAACCAAAAAAAAAAAAGACTACAAATATTCATTCACGGCGGCCCGGTAGTCCATACAAAAACACAAAATACCCGTCCGGGAGAAACAACAAAAAGCTCTGGTCAAAAATAAGGACCAGGAATAAATTAAGGAGGTAACCGAAAACGCTTGCGGGAAAAATAGCAAGGAGAATGAATTGGCAACTATAGAAATACACACGAGCGGATATAAAGACGCGCAATTACAGCCACAAGGCTTCAAGGCAACGAATGGAATTAGTAGTAAGCGAGAAAATTGGCACGGCGTGGAATACTCCGGCAGTAAGTAAACTGCGGGCGGCCCGGTAGTCCAGTGGTTAGCACGTCGGCTTCACAGTGCAGAGGTACCGGGTTCGATTCCAGCTCCGGCCTCCCTGTGTGGAGTTTGCATGTTCTCCCCGGGCCTGCGTGGGTTTTCTCCGGGTGCTCCGGTTTCCTCCCACATTCCAAAAACATGCGTGGCAGGCTGATTGAACGCTCTAAATTGTCCCTAGGTGTGAGTGTGGGCGTGGATGGTTGTTCGTTTCTGTGTGCCCTGCGATTGGCTGGCAACCGATTCAGGGTGTCCCCCGCCTACTGCCCGGAGACAGCTGGGATAGGCTCCAGCACCCCCCGCGACCCTAGTGAGGATCAAGCGGCTCGGAAGATGAATGAATGAATGAATATTCGTCTATATGAATATTCGTCTATATGAATATTCATTCATTCATTCATCTTCCGTACCGCTTGATCCTCACTAGGGTCGTGGGGGGTGCTGGAGCCCATCCCAGCCGTCTCCGGGCAGTAGGCGGGGGACATCTCTGTGTGCCCTGCGATTGGCTGGCAACTGATTCAGGGTGTCAGGGAGCACCCGGAGAAAAACCACGCAGGCCCGGGGAGAACATGCAAACACCACACAGGGAGGCCGGAGCTGGAATCGAACCCGATACCTCTGCACTGTGAAGCCGACGTGCTAACCACTGGACTACCGGGCCGCCCTAACCAAATTACAAAAAAAAATATCAAAGTATATAATGTTGCCGGACAGATTTAAATTCTCTTTGCGCTACAACATGCACAAAATCAAAACACAAATCTCTCGTAACATTAAAAAAAGAAAAAAAAAGAAAAATCAATTTTGAAAAAAAAAAACTTGGATCTCACAAACACAGGTGCAGCATAGAGGCGGAGCCAGAGACAGGGCAATCAGCCAGTTATAGAAAGCGGCGGCTGAGGGTACAATAATGCAGCTGGTGGCCCCGGTGACGCACGGCAACGTGGCTAAAAGCGGCTGGCGCAGCACTTTAAGTTTTACAGGCGGCGCGTCCAAATCAAACGTCGCCCGTTTGCGATCAGGCGCAAGCGAGAGATGGGGCGCGAGGGAAGAGAAGAAGAAGAAAAGATGGAAGGAAGCAACCCGTACGACAGCAGCTATGAATCTGACATCCGGTGAAATACACGCCGCTCGTAAAATACCGCACAAGCGGCAACATAAAAAGGAGAATGCCGAGCGGCGTCGATCGACCAAGCTGGCGGCGCCGTCAATACGTTTTTCCCTCCGCCCAAGCGGGGGCAGTATTTTACAACCTCCCTCAATCCTCTGCCTGAAACGCTGGCCCCCCCCCCAAAAAAATAAAAGGCTTTATTTACCGCAGCAACACATCCCAATTGTTTTTAAACACAACGTACTTTACTGCAGGTCATAACGTAGTGATGGCACTCAATAGAACCTCCAGCAAGGCGAAAAAATTCAATCATCAGCAGCACGCTGGAATCTGTCTCACTGAATGATGGCTTTCATTAAAAAAAAAAAAAAAACGGCAGCCTGATAAACTAAAGAACATGCCCCCCCCAAAAAAGTGACAGACGTTTTAAAAACGGTGAATATATTTAATCACGATACACATTCGACGTGCACTGACAATGAAAGCCATCTGATGTCATGACATACTGACATGCTAATATTTGTCACTCTAGAACAGGGGTCAGCAACCTAAATTTTTTTAACGCCATTTTGGATGAAAACAAACAAAAGACAAATGTGTCTGGAGCCGCTAAAAAAATGAAAAGCCTTAGAATGAAGGCGATACATGCCGTATGTTAGCTACATTAGCCCGCTATCAAAATGACTACGTTGGCTACAAATACACAACGAGCCATCCATCCATTTTCTGAACCGCTTGATCCTCACTAGGGTTGCGGGGGGTGCTGGAGCCTATCCCATCCGTCTTCGGGCAGTAGGCGGGGGACACCCTGAATCAGTTGCCAGCCAATCGCAGGGCACACAGAGATGAACAACCATCCACACCCACACTCACACCTAGGGACAATTTAGAGCGTCCAATCAGCCTGCCACGCATGTTTTTGGAATGTGGGAGGAAACCGGAGCACCCGGAGAAAACCCACGCAGGCCCGGGGAGAACATGCAAACTCCACACAGGGAGGCCGGAGCTGGAATCGAACCCGGTACCTCTGCACTGTGAAGCCGACGTGCTAACCACTGGACTACCGGGCCGCCCTACACAACGAGCCTTCACGATTAAATTGTTTTTTGTTTTTGTTTTTTTCTCGGTAGGAACAGCAATGCCGCCTTGTACCGCCGTCTCCCATTGGATCACAAAGAATATCACGCCATAACTTGACGCGCACGATTTCTTATCTCGCTAATCGGTAATCTGTGCATTTAGCAAAACTCTGTGCCATTTAGTTTTTGGCTTTGATGTGGTGTTTCTCCTCGCTACATTACAGATAAGAGATGGCCGGGGGGGTGGGGGGGGGGGGTCAGATTTGGGAGGTGGCCAGCTGGACCGTTCAATGTCGGCAAATTGTACACGCTGTCTCCCGAGTCAGCCAGCTGAGTGGCCGCCCCCGCTCCATCCTTGATAGTGCGTCACCATAATAGATGTGCTGTGTCAGTGCGCCCCAAATGAACCCTTGTGCATCATTGAGGAAGGGCGGGGGGGGGGCACATATTCCCCCCCCCCCTCGCCCCCACACTACCGCTACCTATTCATTATCTCTCATTATCTTTTCCCACTGGAGGGCGGCCAGGAACCCGTGTCGCCTCGGCGGGCGGGCGGAGGATTTACAAGAGAATCGATGCAGAGGGGATGACAATGCGAGACCCTTTTGCGTTATTTTCCACTCCTCATTCCAAACAATAACAGCGTCTCGTCTGTCTCACGGTGGGGGTCAGCCATCCTAACGTCCCATTTTCCCATCACCCCTCAGCGATGCCAGACACTTTTCTGCGGCGCGCAGGGGGGGGGCGGGCGGACGCGTGTGCCGCCGGCGGGGGGCGCAAAATGAACGCCTGCTACCAGGTTAATGACAGTTTACTTTTCCGTGCAGAGAGTTGCGCAGCCTCATCTCCCGCCTAAAATTATCATGCCATCTCTCGTCTCGCTTTCTTTCCTTTGGGGAGAATCTGCCAATCAAATGCAGAGCAAAGAAAGGTGGTGTGGAGACGAGGAGGGGGGGGGGGTGGCAACGCTCCCCCTATAAATAAAACATCATCCTGAGCACATTTTCATTCTTTTGTCGTCCTCTCTGCTCACGTCGCTGCCACCTAATCCGCCAACATCAACCGTACTTTCATCTCAATTTCCTCCATTAAAAGGCCCTCAAAACATTTGATGGTCAAAAGTATCGAGACGGCTGGCGATGTAGTGGAATGAGGCGGAGCCTTCTCGGTCTAAAAATGGGCACAGGTATTTCCCCCCCCCCAAGTTCCAAAAAGTCAACAATGAATCGAAAACAGTCATGGCATCGCTGCTAAGCTTTTCGAAATGACCTGACAGACAACGAGAAGTCAACAACATATGAACTCGCTTCCGCTTTTTGGGAGCTACAAAAGCTTCCGTTCTTTTTTGGGAAAACCTTTTATATTCGGCCCGAAAGAGAATCAAGGGAAACAATTTGGGGGAAAGTATGAAAGCACTCGGCAATGACACTTGGGGAAACAGACAATGGAGCCAGTTCCCAATGGAGCCAGTTCCTTCTTTTAGAGCGACAGCTGGAAAGAGCTTTGACAAGAGTTTGAGTGGGCTAGCATGGCCACATCCATTCATTCATTCATTCATTCATCTTCCGAGCCGCTTGAACCTCACTAGGGTCGCGGGGGGTGCTGGAGCCTATCCCAGCCGTCTTTGGGCAGTAGGCGGGGGACACCCTGAATCGGTTGCCAGCCAATCGCAGGGCACACAGAAACGAACAACCACTCACACTCACACTCACACCTAGGGACAATTTAGAGTGTTCAATCAGCCTGCCACGCATGTTTTTGGAATGTGGGAGGAACGCCCCCCCCCCCCCCCCGCGGTCTCCTCGCGCCGTTTCCTCATTATCCGTCCCCCATTTTCGTTTGCACAAAAAGCCTCAGCCTGCACCACCCTCCCTTCACCCTCGCTCATTTTTTTGGGGGGGCGGGGGGGGGGGGTTGGGAAAGCGCTGGACCAAGTGGGAATCATTGCCAGCCTTGTACCCCCCCCCCCCCCCCCCCCACACGTCTGCTAAATTTGATTTGTTCTGCAGCTCAAGTCTGCGGCATAATCGCAGCGCTTCCACAGCGAGACGGGAGAGCGGAAGGAAGCGGCGCAGAACAGCGAGCGGGACGAGAGGACGGGACGAAATGAGTGAAGAGTGGATATCTTGCTTTTCTTTTTTTTACCCGCCACCCCGTCCCGCTTTCATCTTCTGCTCTGCTTTGGCCTATTTTAATTGGCAGTGGCTCAGCTTTTCTCTCGCCCTACCCTCCCTCGGCTTGTTTTGACTTCTTTCTTCCCCATCTTAATCTGCGACCAGCACAACCGCTCCAACTCCAGGAGGATGGCAAAGCTAATCAACTGAATCAGCATCAAATTGTGCCGGCTCACTCTGTGACCCCTCATTCAAAGAATCTTCATTTATTTGGTCTCATAACTCGCCATAGTTTCGCTTTATCATCTGACCTTCCGCCCCCCCTCCCACATCCTTGAAATTCCCAATTAGCTTTCCGCCCCCATTTACCACCTTCCTCACAGTTTCCCATGTGGACCTTCCAGATCTTTTACTTCTCCAGCCCGGCGGCGTTTCAAAGTCCACCCCCCCATCCCATTACCAAACCAAACCAGCCCCCCGTTTGTCTGGCCCCGCATCCGCCGCTCAGTCACACATCCAACGAGCCGGCAACAAAATCCGCCATTTCGGTCTTTTATCCAAAATATCCATCCGTCCATTTTCCTATCTACTTTATCCTCACAAGTGTCACGGGGGCTTGCCGTAGCCTATCCCAGCCGTCTTCGGGCAGTAGACGGGGGACACCCTGAACCGGTTGCCAGCCAACCGCAGGCCACACACAGACAAACAAGCCTCCGCACTCCCACACGCACACCTCGGGACAATTTAAAGTGTTCCATTAACCAGGGATGGCAATGGCTAGTGATGAAAAAAGCGGAAAGGGGCGTGGCCTGGAGCGGGCGACCAATCACAACGAGTAAGACATCATACACGTCCAATCGCAGGGCTGTTTACAATCGGAAGATTCAAAGACTGACCGGGAGAGCTCGTGAAAACTCGACGATAAGGTACCTGAAACCCCTAAAATTCATTCATTCATTCATCTTCCGAGCCACTTGATCCTCACTAGGGTCGCGGGGGGTGCTGGAGCCTATCCCAGCTGTCTTCGGGCAATAGGCGGGGGACACCCTGAATCGGTTGCCAGCCAATTGCAGGGCACACAGAGACGAACAACCATTCGCACTCACACTCACAACTAGGGACAATTTAGAGTGTTCAATCAGCCTGCCACGCATGTTTTTGGAATGTGGGAGGAAACCGGAGCACCCGGAGAAAACCCACGCAGGCCCGGGGAGAACATACAAACTCCACACAGGGAGGTCTGAGCTGGAATCAAACCCGGTACCACTACACTGTGAAGCCGACGTGTTAACCACTGGACTACCGGGCCGCCCCCCCCCCCTAAAATTTTCAATGGATTTAGACGATTCACAAAAATGATCAATTTAAGAAATAAAAAGGCGGATTTCCGCGTATCCGCGGAAAATTGCCATCCCTGATTAACCTGCTGCGCGTGTTTTTGGAACCTGAGAGGAAATCGGAGAACCCGGAGAAAAGCCACGCAGGCAAGGGCAGGCCGGAGCCAGAATCAAACCCTGCGCCTCTGCACTGTGAGGTCAACGCGCCAACCACCGAGCCGCCTCGTCCATAATAGTTTCATGCAATTTTTTTTCAACTTCAGTTCCGCCGCGTACGTTTTAAGGTTTCTTTTGTTCAACTTGAGAGCAGTTTCGTATTTACGACGACGACGACTTGACTTGAGTCCCACTTGACATGAATGCTAACACAGCATTAACATTGTGCGATAGCATTCCAAAAATGCCTTTTTGCACAAATCGCGTTTTGTTCTCCGCGCGCCCGTTTGAAGGGCAAAAAAAAACACAAAGCTGGCATTTCGGCAACAAGTGAACACTTCTGCCGAGACGTAGCGGCCGGCGCCCAACACGGCTCCATCCGTACAACATTAGACAGTGTCCTTTCTGTTGATTGTATTTGCCGAAGACACAGAAGTCGTCGGGAAGACGCTCGGGAGGAGGGGGGGGGGGGGCAGCGCCTGCGCTTGTTTACCCGCGAGGAGGAGCTGCGGCGCAGGTATTAATAGCGTGTCGGATCGCCGCCACTCATTTCTGACGCCTGTCAAAACTTCTCGTCGTCTTTCAAGCTCTCTTTCCCAGTTCAACATGTTCTGCGTATGCCGGGGCAAAATGTCTGCCGGCACTGTATCGTATTATCTTTTTTTTCTGTTTTCATTTCCGACGCCGTCCTAATATCGGCTCTTTTCCTAATCCTAGTTGAAGTGTAATTACTGACAGCTTCAACATTTCAGACGAGACGCATATTTCATCGCGATCGTGCTTTTCCTTTGGATGATTTCGATTTTTTTTCTTTTAATGACCCTTTTGCTGCACCATTAGCTCGCATTTGAACGTTTCCATACCTTTTTTCATTAGCAACATCTCAAGGCACACCACAAAACAAGAAAAGTAACCGAAATAGCCAGATGAGCTTGATCGAGAACTATTTAGGGCACAAAGTTGCGCACAAACTGAGGCAAATCGCAAACCCGGTGCAGGTGGTAATTACACGTTCTCCACTCCGATACAAGCCGCGCTTTTAATACGGATCGAACGTGCGAGCATTATGCTCACGCTCCCTCCGGCTTGTTTGCCACGTAATGACTCCCTGCGGAATCGATACCGCACGTCTCCTTTAATAGGGATGCATGTGTGTGTGTGTGTGTGGGGGGGGGGGGGGTAGAGGGGGGGACTTACGAGCAAAGCCCAGAAGGAGCGGGATCAGGACCAGGCTCCGCGGGGACAGCGAGAGGGAGCTCGGGGGGAGGCGGCGGCGGCGGAAGACAGAGCTCCAAGCGGGCCTCATTGTGTATTTTTGAATCAATGGCTCCTTTGTGACCTTGCTGCCTTACCGAAGACTAACAAGACGACACAAAAAAAAAACAACAACCCCAAAACAACAACAACAAAAAAAAAACACTAATTTACGCTCAATAGCAATGCGGGGCCGCGGAAAATTCGCCGCCAGGAGGTAAGAGTGAAGCGCTTTAATGATGACTTTGTACGACTTAGCATAGGAGGAGCTCGACGATAACAACGCAGCTTGGGCCGACCCGATCGATTTATTTTATTTTTCTTTTGCGAGAGACGAGTGACTTATACGGCATTCCGCCGGTGCAACCTGCGCTGAGCTAGTTGTGAGCGCCCGAGAAACATAAACAAAAAAAAAATACATCCCAGCTGAGGCAGGTTTCTTATCTCAGTAGACGATGCCCGCGTACAAACTTTAGAAGCGCAGATGAATGCATCGTAGCGCCCTGGGGGGGGGGGGGGGGGGAACTGGAGAATCTGGGGCAACAATCAACACGCCGCGTTTTTTCCAAACGAAGCCCCGCGAGAACCTGCCGGCGTTCCTTGGAGGCGCTAACCTGAACGGCCGCCTCTCTGGAGACACGCCGTCTCTCCGCAGTTCATCTGCGGAGGGACGCGGGGGTAAATAAAATCCGATTGGAGGTTGAAGAGCAGAAGCCTCCCGAGTTGCCTTTTTTTGCAAATTTGTCCGAGTCGGCAGGAATGAACACAAGCCGTCGAATGTAATCTACCTGGAAACGTGGAAGTACGGACTTTGGATTTTTTCCGGTTGTGTGAGCGCCACTGCGCACCTCACCGAGCACGACCCACTGAGGGATGAAGCGTTAGTACCCCGAACACGGCCCGCAACCTCCTGCCGAGCATGCCGCCGCAAACACAACGAGCTCCAACAGCCTTCGGCTCGTCCAACGTGGAAAAAAAAAAAAAGCCCCCCCCCCCCCCGTCCCCCGCCCCACCTCCCAATTGATCGCCACCGATCTAACTTCAATTCGCAACGAAAAAAGAAAACCTTCAGATTGATCTCCTGAAATCTTTTTTTCCTCGCTCTTTCCTCCAATCCGCTCGTCCGCCCGGGCGGTCGCTTCTTCTCCGCAAAATTCCCGTCGGCGACTTTGTCCGTTCATTAAAAACACGGCGATAATCCCAAAGAGGTGTCACAGCTAATCGCATCCATCTGTCCGTTATCTGACTTGCAACTTGTTTATATAACCCCAGCCAGCACCCCCCCCCCCTCCCCGACCCCCCACCCCATGCTCATGCCCGTGTGGGATCAGCATCTGCATATTTTGCATACTCTTTTGTGAAGGTTAAAGCGCTGCTGTTAGTGTGTGTGTGGCGAAATGACAATACTTGTCTTTCAGTTCTGCAAACAGTGGCGGTGTGTGTGTGTGTGTAAAAAAATGTGAATGTAGCCAAGTGTCTAGTGTGGGGTGCGGAATTAGGCAGTGTTTGGCCTTTTCACTGTCGCCTCTTGCTTCATGTATCCATACAGGCGCCCGCAGAAGCGTCACAGACCCTCTTTTGTCTGAAATGCCGGCACCTTACAGCGGGCCGGGGATGCGCGGCATCGACGGTTGACAACAAGTGGGCCTGTTCGAGCAATATCTTGCAAACTTTAGCGTGATTGTGATTCCCACTCCCCAGCATTGACATAGGGAAATTCAGGAAATAGAAAGACCTCCAGAAATGTAATTAAGCGAATTGCCATCCGGAAGATTGACATTATGAAAAACACACTTGTCAGTGAACCGAAATTTAGGATGAATGAAGTAGAATGACAAAATTCCAACTGTCAGGAATGATAAGTTAGCAACATTACCACTGGTAACTAACCACTTCCTGTCATAGGCTTTTATTCTGAAAGACAAAGCACACCGCTTCCAACATTGCAAGCGTTGATCTTGCGATCGAAAAAACTGTAATGTCCACTAATTAAAAGGGATATCAAGACGAATATTTACTCCTCGAGTACTGAATATAGATACTTCCAGCACAAAAATTTCATTAAAGGAGTGTCGAAAACATTTTCGACGAGGACCACATTTCAGTTACCATTTTCCTTGGAGGGCCATTAAGACTGAAATCACATAAAGAAGTCAAAAATATCCGTTTATTCAACTATTGTTTAAGTTACCGGAACAAGGTGTTTGGAAACCAGAATGTCGCTCTCATTTATTACACATGAGAATTTTAAAATTTTGGTCCATCTTTTCGCAAGCATCGTGGAAGTTACCATGTTTGAATTGCTTTTGCGGGCCACATAAAATAATGTGGCGGGCCAGATATGGTCCCCGGGCCTCGACTTTAACACCAGTGAAGTAGATAATTCACCAATGTGTCAAACCGCCGCAGTATAGCGCCCACTAGTCCCCGGTATCTTAAAGTAAGGCCGTTTTATGCCCTTTACTGATGCCTGGTATCCCTACGCCGCCATCCCTGCTAATTAACATCACATAAAACACTCTAATAATGCATTCTGGTGCAACAAGTAATGGCTAATGCTAACAAGGCCCTTCCAGCGTATTACGATGTTGCTCCTCACGTTGTCGATTGACACACACAGACGAACAAAACTCCTTACATGGTACACATGTCATGTAACTTTGTGACCAACAGGCGGCACTGTAGGGCTCCGCCTGCAGCTGCACACCTGTTGGTCATTGTGTCGTTAGTTGTTAGCATTACAAAACGCTGTACCTTGGGAGTAGCCTTGCTCGATGCCGCTTCTCTCATGTTTTGTCGTTAGATTTTTTTTCCATCACGTCACCCATAATGCAGTTCCTTTGTTCTATCCCCCCCTCTCCATTCCCCCCCCCCCCGTCGTCACGTGCGCAATCATTACAGCAATTGGCGACGAAAGCGGCGGCACAAAGCCTGGCGATGGACGCCAGCCACAGCGGCATCTCGTGACTTTCATTGTCCCGATAAAAGGCAAAGATAAAAACAGTTCCGCCGCGACAACGCCACCTCTCATTGTTCCGCATCCATTGATCGCTCTCCACACACCTGCGCGCACACTACAATCAAGTCCAATAAAGTCAAATGTTTTTTTATCGGGTGGCTTTTTAATACAGCCCCCCCGCAACCGCTCGTAATTGCCGGAAAGAGCGGCGAGGCATTAAAAATCGGCGCACGAGCTGGCTGAGCGTGTATTTGTGCGCGCTGTTGATTGGGATCTCGGGGTCTTCAAAACAAGAACAGCAGCGACATGGAGGAACGTGAACTGGGGAGCACTAACAACTGATTTGGACAAGCACGATTGGCACCTAGGGCCGCCTTGAGCAGAATTCCATTTCATGTTGTGGGTTGCAAAAACGACCGCGACAAATGCCTTCAACAATTTTTTTTCCTTCTGATCTGAAGAAATGTATTGGTACCTGGACTTCTAACTTTTTCCATGCTGTCACTGTTGACCCATATCGACCGTCAGTCAAGCGAATGAAAAATTTCAGACACGTACAGAACGGGACAAACAGTTGACCGCACTGGACTGTTCTATATATTTAAGTAAAGGAGTCGGATCAGTACTTTTGGTTCAATTCATTGATTCAATTCAAGGTTTGTCAGAATTGTCATTTTTGCTGAGCGATCGGTGACATTTATTTTTGGACCGTTGGACCTTTTTCATTAAAAAGTCGAAATGATATTGTCCATTTCTTTGACCTTTTGTCGAGTCTGTAGTTCCACAGCTACAGAAGTTGGCGCAGGGCACATTTTAGTTCCCGTTTCACTTGTAGGGCCATTCTGGCTGAAACCATATCAAGAAAAGTTACTTGTCAAGAGGAAACCTGTTTGGTAACAAGAACATGCGTTTTATTGAGTACATCAATTGACAATTTAAAATTTTGGTCGACATTTTAAAAAGGATCATGGAAGTTGACAGGTTTGAGCTGCCTTTGGCGGGCCACATAAAAGGATGCGACGGGCCAGATCTGGCCCCCGGACCTTGAGTTTGACACCTGTGACTTAGAGTCTGTTTATTGCTCTTGTTTAAAGTATCAGAACCTCAATTTATGGACGTAAAATATGATGCTGCTGTTGCCTATCGATGCCACAAGATGACAGCTAAGCATTCATTCATTCATTCATCTTCCGAGCCGCTTGATCCTCACTAGGGTCGCGGGGGGTGCTGGAGCCTATCCCAGCTGTCTTCGGGCAGTAGGCGGGGGACACCCTGAATCGGTTGCCAGCCAATCGCAGGGCACACAGAAACGAACAACCATTCGCACTCACACCTAGGGACAATTTAGAGTGTTCAATCAGCCTGCCACGCATGTTTTTGGAATGTGGGAGGAAACCGGAGCACCCGGAGAAAACCCACGCAGGCCGGGGGAGAACATGCAAACTCCACACAGGGAGGCCGGAGCTGGAATCGAACCCGGTACCTCTGCACTGTGAAGCCGACGTGCTAACCACTGGACTACCGGGCCGCCTTGACAACTAAGCATTTAAAAAAAAAATTTTACACGAAGCTCCTCAACTCATTTCAACACAGCCCATTGGGCACCACAAGGTGCTGACAGTGACAGTGAAAGTGACTACTTTTGTCTAAATAAAGATCTCCTTTATTCGTCCCACACTGGGGAAATTTACAGCTCCTCATCTCACTTCTGTTCCCTTTGGAATAAAGCTGGCGCAAAAGCACCACTTTTATTCGACACAACGAACACTTGAGTTGTGGGGAGAATAACGATGAATGCGTGAACGTAATTTTGCCACCTCTGCTGGTGGATGCGTTTGTTGTTGTCTGTTGCAAGCAAAGCGCGCGTGCGGTCAATGCCAAATGGTGTCCCCGATCCTACCCCACCCACCCCCTCACCCCACCTATGGCCTCCCCCTCTTTCTTTCTTCTTTGGCGCCCTCTCATTCAAATCAAACTTTTAATGGGTTCCATGTTGCCACGCCGGAATAAGTGTTGCCAAAGCACTTAAGGGGCTTAAGTCGACTGCGTGCGCAAAATATGAAGCACCCGCGCAGCCTTGCGAGGATCGCTTGCCTGCTTGGGCATGCCGAGGAGGTCGCGCCGGCGTTTAATAGCAACGCTATCAAAGCACTCTGACGGGGGGGGGAGAGAGGGGGCGGGAATCGGGATGTTTACCGTGCGGGGCCACCGGGCGGGACAGATGGACGATGATGGGAGGAGAAGTGGAGTTAAGGATGAGTCAAGCGGAGGGAGGGGGGGGGGTGAAGAGGACGAGATGAGGAAGATGCAAGGGAATGTGGCCGAGCTGTGTGTGTGTGTGTGTGTGTGTGTGTGTGCAAGTATGACGGAGTAGCACAAGGCAGAGTGCTAACGTAGAGATTGTATCTAGGGGGCGGTGGTGCTGGTGGTGGTGGGGGCTTGTGGGGGGGGGGGGGATTATCCAAGATTAAATTTCTTTTTGTCCTGTAGGCGCTTCTTGGGTAGCGTTGAATCCTCCCCCCCCCCCTTCCCTGGAGGACGTACGAGTGTGTGAGTGTGCGCCGTTGAGTGTGTGTGTATGTGTGCGTGTGTGTGTGTGATCTTTATTAGCTGGCAGAGTGTGAGGGAGGCCATGTTTTGTAGCGAGGTGCAGATAAATCAAAGATGCCCCCCCCCCTCACACCTTCAAGGACGTCTTTGCAGCATTGGAGTATTAGCGTGGGTTACAGCTGATGTATTGTAGCGATGCGGGTGCCCCCCCCCCCCCTCGCCCCTCCTCGCCCCCCCCCCCCCCTCCTCCCTACCTTCCAATCTGAGTGCATAATTGACTGTGAAGATGCTTGCAGGTTGTGGACATGCCCCCTGAAAATAACAACTCGTTGTAAATGTAGACGTTCGTCGCTGTATTACATTTTAACTACAGCGGTATAACCTTTATGCTTAAGTGGAAGCCTGAGATACCGTAGCGCATTTGGCGTTTTTGTGCTCTCTTGAACGCTGAACAATGCCACAAGATAGGGGCAAAGCCTTGGAAAGGCATTAATTGGCTGTAAGGAAGTGATAACGTATTCATTGGCGGACTGCGTGTTGGGGGAGGAGCCAAGTTTACCCTGGGTTGTTCATGGAAATGATACAGGGTCTGCAAGTAAAAATCCACACAGAAAGGCCAAAGCAGAGATTCAAAAAAAGTATAAAGCAGGAAATCCGAAACAGGAGTTCACCTTTCCATGATGGCAACAGAAGTTGTTACTTTAAATGTTACTTTAAAAATGAAAACGGGAGTCCGATGCGGATGATTTGACCCTGGCGATCCTGAGGTCAAATAATGTCATTTGCATTGTACATAAACTGCAATACGGGGCGGCCCGGTAGCCCAGTGGTTAGCACGTCGGCTTCACAGTGCAGAGGTACCGGGTTCGATTCCAGCTGCGGCCTCCCTGTGTGGAGTTTGCATGTTCTCCCCGGGCCTGCGTGGGTTTTCTCCGGGTGCTCCGGTTTCCTCCCACATTCCAAAAACATGCGTGGCAGGCTGATTGGACGCTCTAAAATGTCCCTAGGTGTGAGTGTGAGTGCGAATGCTTGTTCGTTTCTGTGTGCCCTGCGATTGGCTGGCAACCGATTCAGGGTGTCACCCGCCTAGTGCCCAAAGACTGCTGGGATGGGCTCCAGCACCCCCCCGCGACCCTAGTGAGGATCAAGTGGCTCGGAAGATGAATGAATGAATGAATGAATGAATGAATGAATAAACTGCAATACACAGACTTTGCCAGTACATCGAGAAAGACGAAAACGTTGTGATCGTCAAGCATTTGGACGTCTTCTATTCCATAAGAACATAAGCTTTTCAAAGAAAATGACATTGGCTTTCGAGTAATTACAATAAATTTTCGCCCAACATCCCGCTGAATTCTCCCGAGACGGGCCTCATCCTCCCGTTAAGCCACACTTAAGTAAGGAGACATTTTAGTCAACATTTTGAGCCCACCCCCCCCCCACCCGGGGTTACGCACGAGGGTCGGCCTTCTCAGCAGATGCCCGTCCATCGCCATCTCTCGCTCATTTGGGGGGATTTGCGGCGGACTCGGTGTTAATCACCATCCTCTAGACGAGCTAATCCGAGCGGATTTGCTCTG
Organism: Hippocampus zosterae; assembly: GCF_025434085.1. NCBI lineage: Eukaryota > Metazoa > Chordata > Actinopteri > Syngnathiformes > Syngnathidae > Hippocampus > Hippocampus zosterae. The sequence goes on along the minus strand of NC_067455.1, from coordinate 4,817,016 downwards.
AACTCACTAATTAGAAAAGTCACAGCTCCTCGGTGGGGTCGGGCTAATTCCTGGTCACGGTGATCGATATGTTTGGGTACATTTAGGCGGACAGTTCATGAGGTTTGGATTTTTTTTTTTTTTTTTTTTTTGCTAGCGTCTTCTCCAGGCCGGATATTAGAATTTAAACTTGAGCGTACAAGTGATTATCCTTGTTTTCATCGAGCTCTGATTCACCTTCTTTTGTGTGTCTACAATAAAGCAGGAGATTAAATTTTCTCTTTGGAACTCGGCGAGCTTGGCACTGGGGGCTTTTGCTCAGGTTCCGCAGAGCGGAAGCAAAGGCATAAAGAATCGTCGGTAGCCATTGTGGGCATTCTATTATTAGTCTCATCCCATCATACATCAATCTTGACGATTAGAGAAAGGGGCGGGGGGGGGGGGGGACAATTTTTAGCTCATGGCTGGCATGGAGCCGGGCACGACTCTTAGAACTAAACGCTTTATAGTGACGCGACGTGAAGTTTGAAGGTTGCTGTCATTTGAAGCTTATTATTGCACTTTAAAACGATGGCCTTGTGTTGGGTTCATTGAGGAGCAGTTGTGAAAAAAAGAAACCTTGATAAAAAGCACTAGCCTTCATGCAGAAAAAAATCCATTAAAGTTTTTCTGTCTTTGTGCCACAAGAAGGCAGGATTCAGAGCCAGACCTACACTGTGATTTATCTGCACAACTAATTCAGTACAATCTTCCTCTTTGGTGCCAATGTGGGAAAACAAAACTGTCATGTCCAGTGTTTGCCAGCAGGGGGCAGGCCCTGTTGCCACCTACACACCTGTCACCCATTGGGGACTAATTACACGGGCTTTATTTGTGCGCTCTGGCAGTTTACTTATTCATTCATTCATCTTCCGAGCCGCTTGATCCTCACTAGGGTCGCGGGGGGGTGCCGGAGCCTATCCCAGCTGTCTTCGGGCAGTAGGCGGGGGACACCCTGAATCGGTTGCCAGCCAATCGCAGGGCACACAGAGACGAACAACCATTCGCACTCACACTCACACCTAGGGACAATTTAGAGTGTTGAATCAGCCTGCCACGCATGTTTTTGGAATGTGGGAGGAAACCGGAGCACCCGGAGAAAACCCACGCAGGCCCGGGGAGAACATGCAAACTCCACACAGGGAGGCCGGAGCTGGAATCGAACCCGGTACCTCTGCACTGTGAAGCCCACGTGCTAACCACTGGACTACCGGGCCGCCCGCAGTTTACTTACTGCCGGAGTATTCCACGCCGTGCCAATTCTCTCGCTTACTACTAATTCCATTCGTTGCCTTGAAGCCTTGCGTCTTTATATCCGCTCGTGTGTATTTCTATAGTTGCCAATTCATTCTCCTTGCTATTTTTCCCGCAAGCGTTTTCGGTTACCTCCTTAATTTATTCCTGGTCCTTATTTTTGACCAGCGCTTTTTGTTGTTTCTCCCGGACGGGTATTTTGTGTTTTTGTATTAAACCTCGTTTGTTCTCTGACAAACCTTTTCTGTGTCTGCTATTTCGGGGATCCACTTCCTTATTTTGTTGTGCACAAAGCGATCATTCTATCGCTTCGGGCACAACGTGACAAAAACTAAACCAAAAAATAATAATACAGCTCTGGAGGCATTTTTACTAGAATATTGTGATGTCTTTTCTGCCATGACCTGTCATGGACCCACCAAATTTCATGTTGCTGAGTGAAACTTGCTTCAGGAGTTGAATTTTTTTTACGGACCTCAGGAAGTGGCAGCCAAATTGGGAGACTTCCTATGTCTTTTATGGCATAGCTTCTTGAGACTTGTTTTTTGGCAGCTCTAGTCATGATAGACAGACCCACCAAAATGTCATGTTCCTGAATGAAACTTGCTTCAGGAGTTAACTTTTTTAGGGACTCCAGGAAGTCCAGCCAAAATGGCAGACTCCGTATGTCTTTTATGGTATGGCTTCTTGAGAATTTTATTTTATTTTTTGGCAACTTTACTCATAATAGACATACCCATCAAATTTCATGCTGCTGAGTGAAACGTGCTTCAGGGGCTGATTTTTTTTTTAGGAACCAAAATGTAACAAACTGATAATGGGTTTTTTTTTTTACAATAAGGGATGGCACACTGCGACAAATTTGGAAGTTCGGTTAGATGACCCCAATTGAAACAATTTCGTTTTTTTCTCAAAATGTTTTTTTTTCTGGAATAATAAAGTGGTAAGGGCGGCCCGGTAGTCCAGTGGTTAGCACGTCGGCTTCACAGTGCAGAGGTACCGGGTTCGATTCCAGCTCCGGCCTCCCTGTGTGGAGCTTGCATGTTCTCCTGCGTGGGTTTTCTCCGGGTGCTCCGGTTTCCTCCCACATTCCAAAAAATATGCATGGCAGGCTGATTGAACACTCTAAATTGTCCCTAGGTATGAGTGTGAGCGGGGATGGTTGTTCGTCTATGTGTGCCCTGCGATTGGCTGGCAACCGATTCAGGGTTTCCCCCGCCTACTGCCCGGAGACGGCTGAGATAGGCTCCAGCACCCCCCGCGACCCTAGTGAGGATCAAGCGGTACGGAAGATGAATAAATGAATAAAGTGGTATACACGAAGCAGTTTCAAGGACGATATCACAATGAATAATTTGTACAATGATTTTCCAAGAAGCGTGGTCTGAAAGAAAGCAAAGTAGCCATCAGTAAGACTTTTTATTTTATACTTTAAATGCTTAGCCGACTGACTGCAACTGTTCAAACTCATTGAATACACTTTTCAGGTTATTCAGAGGAGCAGTCTCATTATGTTGTTCTTCGAATTCACAAGTGAAAAGAGAAAAATAGCCATTGTTGAAATAATAATATAAATATTTTTTTAAAAGAAGCCATAAAATGTATGAGCAGACAGCTTGCAAAAGCAACTATTAAATCAATGCTGTTCTTCTATACCAGAATATTTTTTGAAACCAAATCCACCAAATCCATCATCCTTTCACCCAAAGCAGAAGACTAGCGTCCGAGGACTGTCAAACAGAAGAAAATAAATAAATACATAAAAAAGACTCACCACTTGTTGACAGTATATGGAGAGCGTTGGCCAAATCAAACTAACTGGCCCAAAGCAGCTTGCTGGTATCCAAAAACAGATTTAAATTCATCCTTGTACCGCTGGGCCAGCGAGCATCTGCTGCTACAACATCAACCATTTTGCAATTTCATATTGTATTTAATCCACCTCATTTACAATATAGCCTTAGCCTGATCGAGCTGTTATTCGTCTTTGCTTCCTTCCTTTAAAATGAAACTTCCCGCACTAGGGAAAAAGAAAAAAAAGTAACAAACGAACTGCCAAACACAAGATCCCAGCATGAATATCAAACCACGTACAGAAGTAATGAGCGAACTAGCTACTTGGTTGCCTTGTTGCACTTATTCAACTGCTTCCAATGGTGGAAGTGGTGTCCTTTGTCCTTCAGAATAAAAGTTTACTACAGGAAGTGGTCTGTTACCGGTGTAAATGTTGTCAATTTATCTTTCCTTTATCATTGTACTTATTTTTCGTCCAAGGTGTTCTGCCCTCGCCACATCCCCTCTGCGGCTAGCTAACGCCTTCAATAAACACACCCGCGTCAATGTTTCTTGCAATTTATGCAATGTTGAAGCGAGTCCAGAAAGTATAAAACTGTAACACACACACACAAATCAAGACACTTACACATAGCAAAATAAAACGTGGCAAAGCAATTTCCCCCACTTGCCTGACACATGACGAACGCGTGACTACGCTAGTGTTGCTAACGTTCACAAGCTAATGCGCTAATTCATTCATTCATCTTCCTAACCGCTTGATCCTCACTAGGGTCGCGGTGGGTGCTGGAGCCTATCCCAGCTGTCTCCGGGCAGTAGGCGGGCTACACCCTGAATCGGTTGCCAGCCAATCGCAGGGCACACAGAGACGAACAACCATCCATGCTCACACTCACACCCAGGGACAATTTAGAGTGTTCAATCAGCCTGCCACGCGTGTTTTTGGAATGTGGGAGGAAACCGGAGCACCCGGAGAAAACCCACGCAGGCCCGGGGAGAACATGCAAACTCCACACAGGGAGGCCGGAGCTGGAATCGAACCCGGTACCTCTGCACTGTGAAGCCGACGTGCTAACCACTGGACTACCGGGCCGCCCTAATGCGCTAATCACGTACGTAAATGCTAACTGTAAAATTTTGGAACGTCTCTCGAATGTAAATTCACGGTCAACACACCTCACTAATTAATAACATTGCATAATTTTACATGATATAGATATACAGGCTGCGCTTGGCTTAGGACACAAAGTTGCAATCCATCTTTTGGAGCTTCCCGGTACAACGTGAAACAGGAAATGTCTCATGCGACAACATCGATTGTTTCATGGCTCTTCAGGACCCAGAAGACAAAGTTTGGGTTCACTTACTCGTCTGTTATTCATTATTATGCCAGTCTTGTGAATGGTGATTCGCAACTAACCGGAGTGATTGAATAAAACAAATCTATTTTGGGATGTAAAGGATTCCTACAGCCTATAGATGAACTTGTGTTGTTGAACAGAGTGCCCGAATGCACTTTCCCACTGCGCAATTTATGACTGGTCGTTGGACCTTGAAGAAAAGTCTTATTTACTAGCACTGCGCTTGTGGTGGGCTTCAGATGTGGTGGGTGCATGTGCAGCGGTGGGCAGCAATCCGTGTGAACAATATGAATGAGTGCAAATGCATTCAAGGTCGCCGCGGGTTCCCTTGTTTGTTCAAATGAGGAAAGCCGCGGGCGGACACGCTACACTCTTCAACACTCGACGCTGCTGCGTAAAAACGTGCATTAATAAAAGCATACACAGGTTAAGACGCGCGGAAGCGCCACACGTTATGTATAACGCGATAGAGCTCTTGGGAGGTGAAAGACGGCTTAGCTCGTCTTCGCTTCTTCACGAGATGAAAGCAAACAGTGTCACCTGCCGGGTTGCACCCCCGCGTTGCTGCCTAATGACTTTTGCGGCTGGCACTGTCATTCGGGCGCCGTACCGACGCATGCTGGCAGAAAACACTCGTTTGCTCATTTGGCATCCGACCGTTTTTTTTGGGACTGGCGATGTCAATCTACTGTTGAATTTAAATACTGTTCCGGGGTACTTGAGATGAGACTAATTTGTTGGGTCAGCATCCTCGTACCTCAGAACACTCAAATCGACTGTCCTTAATGAATTCAATGTAAATGCCATGAATCTATACCAGCCCTCGAAACAGAAATTTTGGTTATTGTCTTTTTTAATAATGAAAAGATGTCTGATGTACAAAAATGTGCTTCATAAAAACAGACTAATAACTAAATAGAGTGTTCAGCACAAAACAGTTTGTGTATTGTGATTTAATGCTGCAATGCAGTTCGGTGTGCTGCTCCTTCTGAGGTACCTGCCTTGGCTGACGGCAGGCTGTATTGTCATGACACACAAACCAAGAAGGATAGATTTTTACTTCTACTGCTCAAGAAGTAATGGTAATTCGTCTTTTTTTTTGTAGATGATGAAAAAAATATATACCTGTATTGCTATCGTATTTGTTTACATTATTGATTGACTGTTTGTTTTCAAATATCTGCTGGGTTTGTAAAAAGCACAACTATGAGTGCTATTAGCTTGTCAATGGGATTTTCAATCACATGTTAGCATTAAGCTAGCAGCGGCTGTTAAGGCAAGATAGTTTTCTCTTTGTTGTATGTTTACTTTGACGGTAAACTCCAGCTGCTAGTGGCATAAAAAAAATAGCGTGAATGTTTGTTCACTATATATCGCTGCTTATTGATTTGAATTGAGTTGACCGTCTCCATGCAGCCGTTGGACGATAATTCAAACGGACACTTTTCAATGCCTTCAAAAACATTCCGCGCCACGCTCACCCTAATCCAACAGCATTGGTAATGACCACAGTTGTTTCTATCATGGGTAAGACAAAGAGTATGCGCACAAGGCGAATTCAGTTGGGAATACCTCAAAAGGGCATAAAGTAGAGCACTCTCAGAAATGGAAAGAGTCCGCATTAAAGCATTCCACATTGCTGCGAGGTCTCCATGACAGCTGGCCTAATAAATTTGTTAAGCACCCGCATTTGTTTTGCTTTTAACAATTCAAGAACTGGGCGGCCCGGTAGTCCAGTGGTTAGCACGTCGGCTTCACAGTGCTGAGGTACCGGGTTCGATTCCAGCTCCGGCCTCCCTGTGTGGAGTTTGCATGTTCTCCCCGGGCCTGCGTGGGTTTTCTCTGGGTGCTCCGGTTTCCTCCCACATTCCAAAAACATGCATGGTAGGCTGATTGGACGCTCTAAATTGTCCCTAGGTGTGAATGTGAGCGTGGATGGTTGTTTGTCTCTGTGTGCCCTGCGATTGGCTGGCAACCGATTCAGGGTGTCCCCCGCCTACTGCCCGAAGACAGCTGGGATAGGCTCCAGCACCCCCCGCGACCCTAGTGAGGATCAAGCGGCTCGGAAAATGAATGAATGAATGAATGAATTCAAGAACTTCAGAAATAATCCTTGGCCAGAAATAAACAGACCAAGAGTTGAGTATAAAGTGCCATGTTGACTATCAGTAACAGCGACTTCAATTGTATTGAGGTGGAGGGCATGCGTGTGGCCCTTTAAGAGACTTCTGATAGCGAGAGAGCGCCAGAGAGGCGTTGGGCTGGCTACCAAAGTATTCTGTACACCTTTTCTTTCTTTAAAATTCTCCTAGTAGACTGAGCGTCTGACAGTGCTTTTGATGTGCCAGGAATTAATGCGATTAAACGCATTTCTGGATCATTTCTTGGGAAAACGTAGGACATAACAATCGAACCTAGCCACCCCGGCCAACACACAACCGTCGAACAAAAGTGGTCATTTCATTCTGGCGTGATATCATCTGTTCTTTCACCCAGAGCCTCGACGGACATCTTGAAAAAAAATTTTAATCACATTTCTCTTTCCTCCCCTGCAGACCCGTCTCTTACTCTTTTTATTCTTCCCCTAATCTGCTCCTCGACCTTACAGAGGGCCTTTGCACTTTTGTGTCTCTCTTTCTGCCACTCTCTCTCTCTCTCTCTCTCTCTCTCTCTCTCTCTCTCTCTCTCTTCCTCTGGAGTGAAACCACACACTCATCAGTTTGCCGCGGCTGCTGCTTCCAGGCTTCGCAAGGAGAATATTAACACGTTTCCTCTCAGCCAATTAACACCTGAAGCTCATAACAACCTTTTAAGCCACCGGTTTATGCTACAGCACACACACAGAGGCGGAAACCAGAACGATGCGCAGTATTTAAAAAAAAAAAAAAAAGCCAGGCTGACAGCAACACACAAATACACCTTTATCAAGGATAAACAGAAGGAGTAGTGTACACAAATATGGACATGTCGATTAGGAACGGACGCCCGAAATAGATTTGGCGCAAGTTCTCAAAAGGCGTGATTAAACTTGGCGGCAACCTTACAGAGGGCGAAATGGATTCACAGGTCCAGTTTGTTGGACCGCATGTTATTTTCAGAACATTTGTGACAAGTTGCGCCCGAAATTTAATAATTTGTGAGTCATTGAAATTTAATTTTCAGTGGCAGCCAATTTAAGACCCTTCTTGACCATATCAGGTGGGAAAAAAAGTACATAAAGACGTACCTGGGAGGAAATGTAAGGATTCTTAAAAATCATGAAAAGAAACTTCCCTGGCATTGAATGAATTAAGCATAATTGTTGTACAGCTCTTTGTGGGAAATATATATTTTTAAAAATATTTAATCGAGTCGGCGGGCCGGTAGTCCAGTGGTTAGCACGTTGGTTTCACAGTGCGGAGGTACCGGGTTCGATTCCAGCTCCGGCCTCCCTGTGTGGAGTTTGCATGTTCTCCCCGGGCCTGAGTGGGTTTTCTCCGGGTGCTCCGGTTTCCTCCCACATTCCAAAAACATGCGTGGCAGGCTGATTAAACACTCTAAATTGTCCCTAGGTGTGAGTGCGAATGGTTGTTCGTTTCTGTGTGCCCTGCGATTGGCTGGCAACCGATTCAGGGTTTCCCCCGCCTACTGCCCAAAGACAGCTGGGATAGGCTCCAGCACCCCCCGCGACCCTAGTGAGGATCAAGTGGCTCGGAAGATGAATGAATGAATGAATGTAATCGAGTCACGGCGGCTGAGTGGGTAGCACGTCGGGCTCACAGTGCAGAGGTTGAGGGTTCGATTAGGGCTGGGGCCTTCCTGTGTGCGGTTTTGCAAGTTCTCGCCGTCCCTACGTGGGTTTTCTATGGGTACTCTGGTTTCCTCCCACATTCCAAAACTACGCATGGCAGGAGTGGAGCACTCGAAATTGTCCCTAGGTGTGCCCTGCGATTGGCTGACGGGCCCCGTTCAGGGTGTATTCCGCCTACTGCTCGATGACAGCTGGGATAGGCTCCAGTACGCCCGCGACCCTCATGATGATAAACAGATTAGAAAATAGATGGACAGATGTAACTGAGGGCTGTCCAGAATAATTGACGATTGATTCATTCATTCATTCATTCATCTTCCGAACCGCTTGATCCTCACTAGGGTCGCGGGGGGGTGCTGGAGCCTATCCCAGCCGTCTTCGGGCAGCAGGCGGGCGACACCCTGAATCGGTTGCCAGCCAATCGCAGGGCACACAGAGACGAACAACCATCCACGCTCACACTCACACCTAGGGACAATTTTGAGTGTTCAATCAGCCTGCCACGCATGTTTTTGGAATGTGGGAGGAAACCGGAGCTGACGATTGATTATCGCTGCTTTATAATAATAATAATAATAATACATTTTATTCATAAGCGCATTTCACGACACCCAAGGACACTTTACAATAACAAAAAACACAAAACATTACTTTAATTTTGATGTTGGATCAGTTGAACTCTCCATCACTCACCTCAACATCGTCTTAGTCACCAAGATGTCATAAGAGGGCGCCAAAGCAATACTTGTCAACTCGACAGAGCTTTTGCCTGAGCACCTCCCCCCCAAAAATGTAATTAATTCAATTTAAATAAATAAAAGTGAAACCATGTGAATTGTATTGCCAACGCCGTGTTGCAAAGTGACTCGGATTCGGGGCGACATTAGTATTTCTGTTCCATTCAATTAATTATGATTGTTAATTTTCCTGATCATTGACTGAGAACATTTCTTGTTTTAGCGCAAACTTGGCGTGGCGGTCTAAGTGGTGTGGAAAGGGTGAAATAACGAGCAGGAGAGGGAAGCAAGGACGACAATTCCCGACAAAGTCAGAAAGTCTGAGACGAGAGACACCCTCTGCGTTACTTTGATACATTTCCTCGCGACGGAATGGTTGTTCGTCAGTGTGTGCCCTGCGATTGCCTGGCAACCGGTTCAGGGTGTCCCACCGCCTGCTGCCCGAAGACGGCTGGGATGGGCTCCTGCGGATCAGAAAATGGATGGATGAATTACGCCAAATTGGGATTTTGAAATTTGAAAACGCAAAAAATCTCACCAACCTCACGCACCTCGCTGGTGCGCCACGGTAGGCCGTTCTGAAAACAGTGTGAAAAGGGTCTAAAAACAAGCCACATTTGGCGCTAACCTGGCATGCATAAAACATGGCAGGAGATGACGGGAATTGGAGGCCGGAGGAGGGAAGAACAAAAAAAAAAAGTGGTATGGTAATGACCCGGATAACGCAAAGCGACCGCGATGGAGAGGAGGGTCGCACCGAACGGGGCAGGAGAAAGCGATAACGGCAAGGACGGGGAAAACTTCCCTCACGGCCCGCTGCTCCCGCATTGTACAGCGCATGAAAAATGGAGATGAAATAATTAGACGGGCTGACTGGAAAGGCTCATCTGAATATGCAAATGCACTTAATTTTACTTTCATTTGCTCCAGCGCTCCCGCTATCTCGCAAACTCTTTTCCCCCGTTCTTTTCCTCTCACCGGCTCCCGATGCATACTCCCGTTACCTCTCCGCCGTCCTTACTCGCTGCATATTAAACACACCCCTGGTACACTGACTGTGTATTAACCGCTTTATGAGGTCTTTATGAGTGTTTTATTAGCCCGTTAGCATCGCAGTGACTTTCCTTCTTTGTCTATAATGTCAACGATGTCAACAAACTCTTTAAAGTTGTCGTCTGTTTGTTTGTCGCTCGTTCGCCGTCTCCCCGCTTTCCGCTGGACACTCGGAGTCTTCTCAGTTTTGCGGCGGGACCATGCCGGTAATGATCATCAGCGTCAACGATTGCCAAAATCTTGACTGTTTCGGATACGTTTTGGATGAATAAATGAGGCGCAAACGGGCTGTCGGCTTTAACGAGCATTTGCATACAGGAATTCATGTAAATGTATCTAGCCCCCGCCGTAGTTTATAAACCGGCAGATGTAACTTGTTGTGCTTGAAAGGTTGGGCAAAGTGCTTCCTCAATTCGACTTTATTTATAGAGCACAGTCACCAAATCACTGTCCACAAAACATACCAAACAACAATAATATTCATTCATTCATCTTCCGAGCCGCTTGATCCTCACTAGGGTCGCGGGGGGTGCTGGAGCCTATCCCAGCCGTCTCCGGGCAGTAGGCGGGGGACACCCTGAATCGGTTGCCAGCCAATCGCAGGGCACACACAAACGAACAACCATTCGTACTCACACTCACACCTAGGGACAATTTAGAGTGTTCAATCAGCCTGCCACGCATGTTTTTGGAATGTGGGAGGAAACCGGAGCACCCGGAGAAAACCCACACAGGCCCGGGGAGAACATGCAAACTCCACACAGGGAGGCCGGAGCTTGAATCGAACCCGGTACCTCTGCACTGTGAAGTCGACGTGCTAACCACTGGACTACCGAGCCGCCCATACAATAATATTCTATTATTTAAATATGATTCTCCACTCAAAATACAAAATGGCTCGCTTCGCACTCACATACGGGAAGTGCCAACTTTCATGAGTTGGGGTCTAAGTCTGAGTTGGGGGATTTGGTTCGGAGAGGGGTGGGGGGGGGTGTAACCAGTTGGGTTAGGGATAACTACCTTGGAGGATTGCGATTAGGATTATGGTTGGAGGGACAGTGGTTTGGGTTGGAGTCAGGCTTTTGCTAGTGTTGGGGGTAGTTGTTTAGGGTTGTTTGACTAGGGTTAAGGTTAAGATTGGGTTTAGGGGCTAGGGAAGATGTGGGCAAGGTACGGCCCGCGGGCCGAATCCGGCCCGTTGGTCTTTTTAATCCGGCCCGCCGAAGGTTGGTCCACAATTAAGGTTCGATGTGAATGATTGCATTCATTTCAATTGGACTTGCAATGACAGGCCTTTCACCGCCAGGTGGCGCATTGACTTGAAGTTGCAGAACATGGAGGCGGGGGGCTTTTCGACCACCTAGGACCTCTGTATTGCTCTACTTCTACTGGTCTGATCACAACCCATCTGCAGCAATGCACAGGCTAAAATCGGTCATCAACAACACTGTTGTCGTTTTTAAAAAAGTATTTTAATACAGTACTTTCTTGATTTTGTTGTGTTGATGTTTGATATGGACTGTCAACAAATGCAGTTTTTTTTTTTTTTTTAATGTACCATAGCTCGTGCTGACCTGGCCCTTCTGTCAAATTTTAAAAGTCAATGCGGACCCCGAGCCAAAAAGTTTGCCCACCCCTGGTGCTAGGGGCTTAGAGAAAATTGCTGTAGGGTGAAGATAAGTGTTTCGGGCATTGGAGTTTACAAGGTTAGGATTATCGTCAAGGTTGTGGAAAAGTCATCTAGGATAGGTTAGATTAACAGTTGAAGGTTATTTATCAGTGAGTGATTATTTCCAGCATTTTTGGTAGTAGTAGTTGGCAGTATTGATTGCTGTCTTGCTATACTGGGGGGGAAAAAAAGTACCTCATGCAAAGTCAGTTCTTTTTGGCACTCGTATTACTTATGATTATCAATAGGGTTGAACGATTCTATAGTTCGTAACGTTTTGACTCCAGGGCTCCTCATGTAGTTGCAATATTTCTTCTATTTTTGGGTCCAGCAATTACGATGACGGCTCGCCGAAGCCGTTCTAATTAAATGCACCGTGCATGCACACCAGTGTGAAATTGACGCTTGTGTGCCCTTTCCCATTTTCCAACTTTTCCGTCACTTAACTCAGACGCGTTTCTGGATTGAATTTTTAATGCATAGTCCTGTAAATTGTTCTTGAAGAGACACCACAAAAATTTGATTTGAGTTTACGGTAACAAATAGAGCGGCACGACACCTTCTAGCACCTAGCTAAAATTTGATGAGTTAGCAATGCTAAGTTACACGGGCAATGTCAAAAACACAACACTCTTACTAGTCACGCAACAGTCAGAGTGAGTTAAGTTATGACATGTTACTTAACAGAGAAGCTGGGGTCTTATTTCACAGAAGCTGATGGTGGAATACCGCATTTGCTCAAATAGTGGCACATACACACAATATTAACTAATCAAGAAAGCCACCACTAATGATTAGCTAGCTATGTAGCAAGCTAGCTTCTAAAGTAGCTCACCACCTAGCTAACAAACTATACATTAAAACAACTGACAAACAACAAACTAATTTTTTTTTTTTTATCAGAGATGAGATTATTATTTTTTTTTTTTTGCACTGATTCCAAATCTGCCCATGGAAATGTTTTAATGTTTTCTGAAACGTCACAGCAATAAATCGCACTGCATGGATAAAATGTCATTTGCACTTGACCATAGAAGGGTCATCGTTGTCACGGATGACTTTTGGTAGTAAATTCCAAAGGGTGGGGGCGGAAACAAAGAAGTCCTGTGTCTGGTCCTTGGGACGGTTCAGGGGGTTATCGTCGGAGGAACGGAGGGTACGGGAAGGGATGTCGGAGTGAAGCAGGGCTTTACGGGTGAGTAGGAGAATTTTAAATTTTATGCGGTAAGGGATCGGAAGCCAGTGAAGGGTCTGGAGGACAGGGCTGAAGGGGTCACGGGAACAGGTGTCGCTGAGGAGGCGGGGCAGAGTTTTAAACGTATTGAAGCTTGCTGGTTAGATTCTCGGATGCTGTTCCAGTCATGAATGTGAGACGAAATAAAGGCTTCGCTAACAAAGTAAGCCTCACGCAAACGAGCTCACCAGCTAACGAATTAACTACATATCAAGCCAACTAACCAGCTAGCTAGCAAGCCAAGTAGTTCGCTGTTTAGCTTGTGACATAACCAGCTGTTAATCAACAAATTAAGTGAATAAGAAGTGAACTCACCAGGGAACAATAACATGAATTAATTCATTCATTCAGTCATTCATTCATCTTCCGTACCGCTTGATCCTCACTAGGGTCGCGGGGGGTGCTGGAGCCTATCTCAGCTGTCTCCGGGCAGTAGGCGGGGGACACCCTGAATCGGTTGCCAGCCAATCGCAGGGCACACAGAGACGAACAACCATCCACGCTCACACTCACACCTAGGGACAATTTAGAGTGTTCAATCAGCCTGCCACGCATATTTTTGGAATGTGGGAGGAAACCGGAGCACCCGGAGAAAACCCACGCAGGCCCGGGGAGAACATGCAAACTCCACACCGGGAGGCCAGAGCTGGAATCGAACCCGGTACCTCTGCACTGTGAAGCCCACTTGCTAACCACTGGACTACCGGGCCGCCTCTGAATTAATTCAATAGATCTCTATACTACTACTATTATTATTAATAATAATACTAATAAAAACTAAAAACCAAAAACTGGAACTACGGAGACCATTTGATTTCTGTCACTTGCTAACCAAATCAGGAGCACATCCCACCGCCACCCTGGAACATGTACCCAAATTGATATATGACATTCAGGCTTCTGGTGTTTTACCTATTTTTATTTTTACCATCGACACTATTGCAAGTGCTGACTTCTTTATGCGCATACGGGACAATCCTGTCTTGGGGAGACAAAGGAAACGTATCGGAGCAATAAAAGACAAAAAGACGACGTGATTTGTTGTTGAGTGAGTGCATCGCTTTTTGTCAGTTGACATTTGTTTTCCTCAAGTGAGAGCGAGAAGAGCCGAAGGACGCTCTTTTATCCCACTGTGTGAGTGACACCACAAAACGGCACACACACACACACACAAAAACACACACACACACACGTCACCATTCATCAGTCTTGGACAGCAGATGGTGCGTTCAAGGTGGCAACAGAGTGACCCTGACATGGATCTGTTTTTATCCACTTTGACCTTTCCTGCCGCTCCTGCTCCTCTTCTTCGTCTTGCTGACATCCTCTGGCTGAGTCGACGCGCAGGCTGTTTACTTAGCAAGCGCGATGTCACCGCTGCCAACAAGCCGTCGTGCTCCTCTGCATGCCAAGAACGACTACACGACATCGGCATACTCACATTAAAAAAATTAAATAAAATACTAGGCCAGTTACTTTTTTGACAGTTTTCTATTGGTTCTAACTTTGTGACAATTCCAGCATTGCCTCGCTATATCGCGGTCTGACATTTGCCCCACGCTATAGTCCCCCTACAATCGGTACATCGAGCCTGCGACCAGTAACGTCACCAGCTTGTTTTCTTCTTCACTTGAAATACTTTTAGTAATTACTCATCTATTACTCATTAATTATCACACATGAGTAATTGCATCACGACACGCGTGACTTCTGGTTTGATCACAGTCCACCTGATTGGCGGCTTCTCCAGATAGGAGCGGGGGAGACAGCTGCGCGTAGGCGAGCGAGTTTCCTGAAGGACGGCCGATGCTCAAACGGGCTTCCGCCAAAGGAGACGGCCCCAGCTGCGTGCCGTGTTTGTGTGCAACGGCGTGCGTGTGCGTTGCTTTCCGCTTCCACTTTTCAGTTTGCTGTGTGGGTTACTTTCAAAAATAAACTCTGTGACTGAACACTACATGTGTGAATCGTGGGGGGGGGACATGAAGGCCTTTGTGTGTGTGTGTGTGTGTGTGTGTGTCTCTGGCAGTGGGGAAGCCCCCTGCGGGTACATCAGTGTAATAACTATCATTATCAGAGGATCAGTAGAAGGTCTCATTTTCAAGACTAAAATTTAAAAAAAAGTTCTGTTGTAATTGCAAGCGTGAGTTACGAGTGCTGCAGCACAACACTTGAGACTTCCTGGTGCTTGAGACCCCCCCGCCCCCACCTACCAACCATCCCTCCCACCCTCAACACGTAGCCTGATTAGGCCTGTTTGAGAGTACCGCTGCTGCACTTAGTCCCCTGCCGGGACTCTCATTGTCTTCATTAGAATAATCAACAGGTGTAAGGGGGCCTCGGCGATAAAACGCCGCCTGATAGTGTCAAGAGTTGCATGTGTCCAATTTGAGCTCGTGGTGAAACTTGGAGAAGACACCACGCCGTTTTTAATTGCCGTGAGCCACTTCCACTCACTGGCTGGATCCCCATGCAAAGATTTTGGCAGGCTCGTCGTCCGAATTGATTTGTCCAGATCCCAAACTGCGTTGGTTCAATTCACACCGGCGCTGCAGTGTGTGCTGTCGCTTCCAAGCAGCCCCGAGCCCAAAATACGACGTTAGGAAAAGCCTGGCAGATAAATGGATAGTTTTAATCTGGTTTAGCATCACGGCAACGGATATTGAAGCAGCCTGAAAGGGATGTGTGGTTGTGTGGCTCTGGCTACTTTTATAAACGACACAACTCTGTATATTGTACTTTATCACTCAATTAAACCACACACAAACACACACACACACACACACACCAAAAAATAAAAATAAAAACATCCCGACAACATTTTGATGGGGGGCGGCCCGGTAGTCCAGTGGTTAGCACGTCGGCTTCACAGTGCAGAGCTACCGGGTTCAATTCCAGCTCCGGCCTCCCCGTGTGGAGTTTGCATGTTCTCCCCGGGCCTGCGTGGGTTTTCTCCGGGTGCTCTGGTTTCCTCCCACATTCCAAAAACATGAGTGGTAGGCTGATTGAACAGTCTAAATTGTCCCTAGTTGTGAGTGTGAGTGCGAATGGTTGTTCGTTTCTGTGTGCCCTGCGATTGGCTGGCAACCGATTCAGGGTGTCCCCCGCCTAATGCCCGAAGACAGCTGGGATAGGCTCCAGCGCCCCCCGCGACCCTAGTGAGGATCAAGCGGCTTGGAAGATGAATGAATGAATGAACATTTTGATGGGTTTTTCAACTGCAACAATACGCCGTGCAAATCCAGTGGCCGAACCTCTGCCACTCATTGCACTACCCGGCACACGCAAGAGTAGTGCAAACCAAACGCAAAAAGAGTTTGGTTGGGTTCGACAGCATTGCTCGACACAACCAAAAACGATGCACTTCCTGTTCAATGTCCAGCCTGGGTCCTTGAAACCTTTTATGCGCCCTGTCATAATAGACATGGCCATTAAATTCCGTGTTGACTAATGAAACTGCCATGCCATGGGTTGATATTGTGATCTCCCAAGGGGGCGCCACTGAGCAGACACGTTGCATCAACTTGTCAAAACAGGCCCATTTTCTCTTTGTGTATTGTTTTTTTTTCCAGCATTACTGAAGATGTCTGGCAAAAGGCGACACTCCTGTGATGAGAGTTTAGATAGTGTTAGTAATTCGGGGGATTACGTGTCGCGGGAGTGTTTCATTCCCCCGCAGTAAGCTGTCAGCTGTTTGACACTAAGAAGAGAAAAAGCACACGGAGAGCACGGTGCGGCGGCTCAATATGAAAACGCTCAACCTGGGAACTCTCGGCGCACAATGAGATAATGATGAAAATCAAAGTGCACCGCGAGTGAATCAAGACCTCAGGGGTGTATAAATATATATACATATTTTTTTTTCGTTATAGAGGTTTTGTCATTTATGATTTTCTAAAATTGATCAAATAGAAACGTATGGTGGCAAAGCTAGGTGTAAATGCATCGCTTTGAGACAACTTCTTGCATATGACAAATAATACTAACTTGTTTTCGTTAAAGGCAGAGGTGACAAAGGTACTCCCACTTTGTAATTGAATAGTACAGATACAGAAGTACAAATATTTGCGTTAATAGGACTCTTAAATGTACTTTTCAACGCATAATATTTTCAATGCTTAAAATAGTCGTGACTTTGAAAATGTAGGAAAGTAAAAAGAAAGAAAGTAAAACTCGAAAATGTATTTGAACAATCAATTAATTTACGTTAATCCACGTTAATAACTTGGCACAACGGAATATGGAAAAAAGTATTTGCTCGTATCGTGTTCATCCATCTCTCAAATCCACAGCAAGCTATAAGTGTACAAAGGAAAAAGAAGTTCAGTGCGATGACATTTTGTCGGAGGCGGAGGCGAAAAAGAGCAGCCATAAGGATTACACAAGTAAATGGGGAGAGAGCACATGTCAGGAGAGTTATCCTAGAACTAGGAAAGTGTATTTAAGACTCGGGGGAAGCTAAAGCACTAATCCATGTTGCAAGCAGAGAGGATAGCAGATGTTGATTGAGGGATCTTACTTAAAAAAAAAAAATTAACATGCAAAATAAATCCCGACAAGATTATTTTTGTTTTGACTTTTCTGGACCTTTATGTCTGGCTGGTAGAGTTGATTGCTGTTAGGTATCTAGTCATTTAGTTAGCTAGTGAACACTTATTTGCGTTAACTAGCTAGCGAGCTAAAACTTGAGTTCAGCAAGATAACACTTTATTTAGCGAGCTAGCTAACTCTTAAGCTCTTGGTGGGCGAGTTGCTAGGCCATTCGTTCATTGTGAGCTACTTATCAGGTTTGACTTGTCTGGACCTTTATGTCTGGCTGGTAGAATTGATTCCTGTTAGGTATGTACTCATTTAGTTAGCTAGTGAACACTTTCATTAGCGTTAGCTAGCTAGCGAGCTAACACTTGAGTTCAGCAAGATAACACTTTATTTAGCGAGCTAGCTAACTCTTAGTTCTTGGTGGGCTAGTTGCTAGGCCATTCGTTCATTGTGAGCTACTTATCAGGTTTGTCAGATAATTGGCCAGCTAGTTGTTTGCATAGGTAGTTTGATTGGTTAGTTAGCTAACAAGATAATCATCTGGTTGGCTGTTAGCTCGCTGGCTACTTCGTAAGCTTGTTTGGTTGCTGAGCTATCTGGTCAGCTCAGCGATTTATTGCCGCATTAGCTAAGGATGTCATTGTGTGATTCGGATTGATAGCCGATAACTAACAGGCTAACAGGCTCGTTAGAAGATAATGTATTACTCGGTTGGTCGGACAGTTGGGTTAATCCTCAGTTAAAGAAGGCAATATATTTAGGTGAGGATAAAGGTGTTGATGCAGTCATAAATGTTTCCGCTCTGGTCCCTTTTTTGAGTCATGATGGGATTTTGGGGGTGCCAGTGGGGCGGCTGCATCTTTCCATGGGGTTGTTGATCTGCAGCTACTCTTCTCACAGTGTCCGTCATGCTAATAAAATATTCATACACAAAAAGTGTGAAGAACTCCTGCACCTGTCAAAACTGCTTTTGTAACAATATCCGGGCTTAGTCGGTTGACAGGAAACACTGCAACCTCCTGTCGTTTGTCTCGCTCTTCTCTTCCTCTCTCCACTGCTCTGCATCAGCTGTGATTCTTCCATCATCTTCATCCCTCCCTAGCGTGCGACGCTTTCTCGCCTCATTGCTTCACAGGCCTTCCTCTCCCCTGTCGCAGGTGCCCCACCAAACCCCCCCCCCCCCACCCCCATCTTTCTTGGTCAATAGATCACCTCGCTTCCCGTCAGCAACACTTCGCTGCCGCCATCTTCGCCGAACCGCCCTCCTTTGTGTCATCACGCCGCTTCTCATCTGTCTGTCACATCTCGTGTCCTGCCGGGTATTCATATTGCTCTCTTCCTCTTTTGTCTTACTTTCCTCTCTTCTCCGGCGTGAGGCAATTATGCGACTTTCATCCGCTTCGCTCCACATGCTTTCAGCAATGCAATCAATCAGGCATCAAAAAGCGACGGTACATGATTTCTTGTTATTATCTCACCAAGCGCTACATCTGGCGTCTTGAAGTTGCTTATCCTACTGTCAACTGCAATGTTTTTGCGGCATTGATGTTCAATCCACTACGTATTAATGTTTGCGTTCCCACTTTCCTGACCAAATGTACACCTTACATCAGGTATGGGCAACTTAAATGCTCAAGCAGGCCAGAAGATTTCATCAGTGATACTGGGCGACCACGTAGGGCCACGTCCCACCCAACCGGATGTATGAAAACAATTTCAAATATGGACAAAGTATATGGGCGGCCCGGTAGTCCAGTGGTTAGCACGTTGGCTTCACAGTGCAGAGGTACCGGGTTCAATTCCAGCTCCGGCCTCCCTGTGTGGAGTTTGCATGTTCTCCCCGGGCCTGCGTGGGTTTTCTCCGGGTGCTCCGGTTTCCTCCCACATTCCAAAAACATGCATGGCAGGCTGTAGGCGGGGACACCCTGAACCATTTGCCAGCCAATCGCAGGGCACACTGAGACAAACAACCATTCGTTCTCACACTCACACCTAGGAACAATTTCGAGTGTTCAATCAGCCTACCTTGCATGTTTTTGGAATATGGGAGATAACCGGAGTACCCGGAGAAAACCCACGAGGGAAGGCCAAAGCCTGGATCAAACCCCACGACCTCTTCACTGTGAGGTCGACACGCGTGTGAATGTGTGTGTGTCTTTTTAAAAAAAATAATCAAGGGTCGGTGCTGGAGCCTATCCCAGCTGTCTTCGAGCAGTAGGCGGGGACACCCTGAACCAGCTGCCAGCCAATCGCAGGGCACACTGAGACGAACAACCATTCGTTCTCACACTCACACCTAGGGACAATTTAGAGTGTTCAATCAGCCTACCATGCATGTTTTTGGAATATGGGAGATAACCGGAGTACCCGGAGAAAACCCACGAGGGAAGGCCGAAGCCTGGATCAAACTCCACGACCTCTTCACTGTGAGGTCGACGCGCGTGTGAATGTGTCATTTTTAAAAAATTAATCAAGGGTCCACTCAGCTCTGCCTTAAAACTGGCAATTAACTTGTAGAGTTCACAGTGAGGACAGGTGGCCTGCACACACTCGCCCATGACATGCGGGTGTCACGCTTGAAAATAGGGAGCGCGAGGAAATCCTGCACTCAAAGTGTGCAGATGCAAGACGGCGGCGATTCCAATGCGAGCTTGCTGAAAGCACTGTGCAGACATCCGCGCGCACACACCACCCGCAAATGTAGGATTACTCCACATGCGCCGGTGTCATTACACAGTGTCACGGCCTTCGGGCTGAAAGGCTCCCTTAAGGCACCCCGTGACACTTTTGAGTCACCATGTTAAAAACTTGTGCGATTATACACGAGTGTGCGCGTGGTGCGCCGCCCACGGCGGCGAGGCAAAAGCTTGGCAGCGACGGCCCCCCTCGGCTCATGATGAAGGAGGGATCAAGGGGAGGATGATGAGGATGGAGAGATAAAGTGGAGGAGGATGGAGGAGGGTGTTGGAAGACATCGGGCGGAATGAAGCGCGGGAGAAAGAAGGGATGGATGACACGGGGATGGAAGATGGAAGATGGAGAGAAGGATGGATGCTGAAAAGCGGGATGCGGATGGAGAAACACTATCAGGCACTATCAGAATGACGACATTTTTTTCGATCTATTGCGCGGCCCTCGTTCAAACCACGTCAATTTGTCGTGATGCGACCGTAATTTTCGAGAATAACATGGACCCTGAAAAAAGTGGATTTTTTTTTTTTACAGTCATGTAGAGGTGCAATGATGATTAGACAACTAATCGATTATTAGATTAAAATAAAAAAGATTTATCTTTTTATCTATATCTATATGCAACAGTTTGCAAACACTTGTTTTTACTTTGAAAAACATAATTTTTACAGATTTCCGGACAAATCTTGCGAACCAAACCGTAAGTAAATCTTAAATAAATGTTGGGCATTTTCGGCCCTGTCAATTTTGTGATGTTTTGTTGTGATGTTTTGATTGCTGGTACATTGTTTTGTTTTTTTTTCTTTTTTGTCTTTCACCAAAGGTGGCACAAACACATTTTTTTTTTCGATTTAGTTGCACATTCTATTGTTTGCATGCATTGTGGCCTCCACTTTTTTGTTTGTTTGTATGTTTGTTTTGTCCTCCGAAACCACCACCACCACCTTCATTCCCTTCCCTGCCCTCCGCTGGGATTATTTACCATCTGCAGTCGAGCCATGCATCAGCTGTCACTTTCCTAGCCGCCTCTCACGCCCATCTCGTTTGTCAAATGTCTGACGTCACTGGCGTGAAGACCTAAAGTATCGGCGTTGTCTCCTGTTATTGCGTACATTTTGAAACCTTGGAGGACAATGCGCAAAAAAATATATATATATATATAGATATAGATATATATATAAAAATCCAAGTTTCCATACGGGAAAACAATGCACGGAGCTCTGCACAAAAACGCGATGGCTGAAAAGGCCTTTTCGAGTGGGCAGTGGTCTCATTCGTTATAAAGTTTGATGCGAGTCGTGATGGAAAAGTCAAAACGCTTCATTCACAGCTCACCATCATCCATCTGTCCGATGCGGCGGCGTTGCCCAACGTTTACTGAGCCAAGGCACCGTTGACATTCCAAATCTCTCCGGTCGATCCGTGTTTATCGCAGGGAACACGTGTCACACCGACCCGATGTCAATCAATAACAGGAACAGACAAATTAATATTGATATCGTCCCAATAATTGTGCGCTTCGTTCTCATATTTTCAGAGTAAGGTCATTATATTTACATCAACGATCAACTTCATTTTTGGTGGCAATCGGACATGTTTTTTCCAACAGATTAGTATTTTTTTAATATATTGTATATATATATATATTCATGAGGAATAAAAGTCCGATGTTTGTGCACAAAGTGCAGAGTTCCGACATTCCCTACAGTGTTCAGCTCACGTTCCGCTCCTGAGCTAGTCAAACTGGCCGCGTGGCCGCGTGGGCTTTGGCGTGGCCTTTCTCCAACCCATCAGCAGCTCATTAATTCATCAGGCCTATTCCATCGTCGTGATTGACTTTGCAGCCAAAGTCATTTAGGCGTCAACATCCAAGTGAGATCTTATATTGCTCTCGGCTTGCAAAGTTCACGAAGGAGTTTGCAGTTATGAGAAAGAGCCAAATTTTTTTTCCCGTCAATTTGTGCAACATGAACGCAATCTCGGAAAATGCTCAGAAAATGTGGTACGATTGTACACATTTGTACACATAAAAAGAAAATTCTCCAAAATTTGGGAGAGGGATTTATTAGTCCTGGAAAAGTCCCTGGAAGTCCTGGAAAATGATTTCAAGATAAGCATGGGAACCCCGTTTGGCCCCCTGCTATCTTGAAGCATGCAAAATGGACGAAATAGATGAGCGCCTAGCTTCGATCGTCCGCGAATATTTGCAAGAAATGAGACAATGACATTATTTTCGGCAGGGACAATGACATCATCTCCAATGGCGGTGCTGGGCCGAGGCCAACAGCCACCTCGGAGCTCAGCGACCGACAAATATTATGACAACAAGTAAATTAGCTTGGAACGACAACTAACAAGTTACCATCGCTTAAAAAAAAATGAAGTCGTGCGGTGCAGACGTCGCTTATTCCTGGAATAGAAAGTCAGTAAGGAGGGGGGAAAAAAGGAGGTGGGGGGGGGGGGCTTTGAGCATGTGATTACGCACCTGAGAGATTCCTAAATTGTCAGGGGATTATAAAGATCATGGGCCGCCTGGGGCACGGGAGATGTCTTTTCTGTTCCTCAGCACTGTGCGGTGGACAAAGTTGCAGAAAAGGATGAACGGGGAGGGGGGGGGGGGGGATAAATGATCACGGGGGGGATAAAAGTCGCCAACCATAAACACAATTTTTAAAGCTGGAAGAAATGAGAAAAGACCATTGTATGAGATTAGTCGCCTTTTAATGGCTGCCATTCAACGACAGCTAAGCAAGTTATGCCGAGATAGAAACATCATTTCAACGTGAATGGCAGCTAAACCAAATATTCCAATTTGTGCATCTTCTTAGAAACTGTCGGAATTTTTCAGATCCATGCATTATATTCACTGAAAAATGTGGAGAAAAAAAAATGTTCCATCCTCACAGTCATACATTGGCATTTGAAATGAAATGAAATTTTGTTCAGGGGGGCACTAAATAGACCAAAATATTACATTCGTAGCAATTTGCTTATCTCAAGAATACTGTCAGGTATTTTTTTTTCACACTGAAATTAAAATGTGGCGTTAAAAAAAAAAGATTCGAATAAGCTGTCCACTGTACTAACCGCTGTCCCTAAAATGGGTCAAAGAAAGCATTTTTTTTTTCAACAGCAGTTGCTCTTTTATTTGGTTTGCTTTTTACTTATTTTTAGAAGTAACCTTGCTCACTACACACACGTCTTTAAGAATTGAAAGAAACAACAAGAAATGGAAAGGGAAATAAAACAAACAAACACTTATTTTGCGCCATGCTGCGTTTCCTTGTCGGGGGCGGGGGTGGGGGATCCCCGCAGAGTCAGGACTCGCCACAAAGTATCGAGCTAACAGGAGGATGTATCGCTTTCTACACACACAAACACGCACATTCAAGCGCCGTGTTTCAACCCCCCGCCCTCCTCCCCCCCTTACCGCAACAACAACAAAAACATCAATAGAGTACTGCACCCGTGAATCGAAGATGCTGTGACAGTCGCGCCGGCCTCCTGCTTCTTCTCCAGGTTGGGTTGAGTTACGTCAGTCTGTCGTCAACCATCTTTATTGACCCTCGAGCACGCGCGGCGCGCGACACAAACAGATTGCGGAAGACCCAAGAGACAGGAAGTGCATGAAAAGCCTCTCGTCTAAAACGGTTTCATGAATTCAGACTCGGTCTCCCCGCCCTCCCCCCAAGGTGCGGCCTGCCCCCGTATTGACAGAGTACAATGGCAAAGTCCCCTGGAAAACATTGGAGAGGCGCAATGACGTGCCACAGTTTCCCACAGTGGCTGGGTGACACCGAATAATACCTCACTCTATTGTCGCCACATCACTTTGTGTCTGAGGTTAGCGAGAAGCTACTTGTACGACAACGAAAGAAACACAGCCATAATGGATTCGGCGACTATTCCCAGTAGGAGGGGTGCGCATCCTGTTTGGGGACTATCCCCCCCGGGCTAGCTAAAATGGTGTAACCCAAGAGGCTAGCTGCGGCTTCCCATCGTTACCGTGAGTTGCGTTTCATGCTATTAAAGCTTCAGTCAAATGCTATAATGACTTCTCTTTCTCCTTTCTTCTTTCTACATACATTCTTGCTGCTGAAGGCTGTAAATTTCCCCAGTGTGGGACGAATAAAGGATATCTTATCTTATAAACACATCCCTCCTCAAAAGACGTTTCGATCCGGTTTTCGATACGTTACGCACGAAATGATTGGAGGACAGACGGATTTGAAAGTGGATTGAGATGACGATTCGATATGGCAGGAGAAGGCACATTGAGTTGATCATTAAGTCACAAAGGGGAGCCGCGAAAGAGCCGCTGAACGAGCGGGACGTGTCGCCGATGAGAAAAGAGGGTCATCCCTTTTATCGGAGCAAACAAGCAATTTCCTCAGGAAAGATCCAGAGAAAATTTAGAGTCTGTCTGATGACAACCACGTATGACACATTCAGGTAATAAAATAATCGTTTTACATGAAAATGAACCATAAACTACTGTCACGAGTCAGCTTCATTGGCAGGAGTCAAAAGTTTTTTTTTTCAACTCCATTGAATTTTTTCACAGAGGGAATCTGATCAATTCAAGGTTAATTCAACATTTATAATTTCATTTGATTGAATGTGTTACTTTGTTAATAAGAGCTGGGACAACTTTTCTATGGCCGTGATTCACAATTTCTTTTTGTAGTTTTTGTAGATACAAGCCAATTTTATTTTTTACATGTTTTTGACTTTTGCTATGAGCACCGTATGGTGACAGTGAACTTCACCGAGCTCACTTCACAACCAGCAGAAAGCAAACAAATATTGATGGGAAAAAAATGTGTTGACTGTCAAACTAAACATCAAACAAAGAGGATTATTCATTGGGTATTCAAAATAACCACACGACTTTGAAAAGCCATTTTAGCTCAAAGCTAAGACAATGTAAAAGAGCATAGATAGGCTAACAAAAGCACTGCCAGGAATATATCCTTTATCCTCTGAATAGAACAACTCCTCCAACTATGCAACGGTCTCCGTGTACAGTACTTTACATCCATCCATCCATTTCCTGATCCGTTTCATCCTCACAATGGTCGCGGGGCATGATGGAACCTATCCCAGCTGTTTTCGTGCAGTAGTGTGGAGGACACCCTGAACCGGTTGTCAGCCAATCGCAGGGCACACAGAGACAAACAACCAAAACATATTTTAATGGTATTTGAATCTATTTGAATGGGGATGATGGTGTGAGGTGACGTGACATTAGTGCCGACGACAACCCGATCCCCCCCCCCCCCAGCCCCCTTCCCCGACCACTTCACTTAATGGCTTATAAAGGTTAGGTGATTGTCAAAGACAAGGTTACTCAGGTAGGAACACTCGAGATTAGGTCTCGTTTCTCCCATCTGCGAATCAAATGTTGCGCCACCGCCGAAAGCAACGCACGTCAATGCCACTCAAAATGTCGTTCGTTCCCTCTGGAAGGATCCCGGCAAAAACAACGCGGTGGCTTGTGATTGAATAAAACATGATTTCTAGACAGCGGGGCCTCCAAGCTAATTGTACACATTGCGGCAAATGTAAACAGCTGCCATTAGTTCGTTCCGGCAGCTGACTGATGTGTAATAGATGACGTCCAGCTGTTTTGGTGGCGGGTTCCTGGGAAACGGAATCAATTTGAGGCTGGACTAACAAAAGGCGTCATCGCTTGCATTGATCATGAGCGATTTGTATCGCAGGCATTAGTTTTTGGAATTGTTTCTCACAATTGATTTTAAATTGTATTTTTCTTTGGAATTACACATACATTTTATGCAGTAAATATTCATATTTGACAAACCCGTGCCCATGCTATTGTTAAATCTGACAAGCATTACGCTTCATGAGCATCCCTGAACCACCTGAGCCATCTCATAAGATCCAATACCGGGGGCTAGGAATGAAAATCAATTGATTTATCAAGCAGTCGGGTGTCATTCGTCCGGTTGCGGCCGATGAGATTATTTTACAATGAAAAAAAAAAAAAAAAAAGAAGCAATTTTGCCAATTCGTGCATATGCAAATCTTAAAAGGAAGACATGATTTTCACCAACTGGAAATGACTTCAATATATGGAAATTGTCTGGCCTAATCCCATTTCCCACCATGTCAAACAAGTTCCTGGATATGGACAGATGGATATTAGCTCAACAAACAAAATTTGTTGAGCTAAAATCAAACAAACAGAAGCCTTATGGATGTGATCGTCATTTCGGGGATTATTTGTGTGTGTGCAACACAAGTACATTTAGGATTAATAAAGTAGAACGACATGGGAGGAAAATGGCCTCTCAGGACGGCGGGGCTTTATTTCGCCGCTTTAAGTCTTCATCCTCGTTTGAGGTTGATGGCCGTGAGTGAGGCCACCGAGGCCGTGAAACGACACGCCGGAAGGACGATGAGGAGGCGGAGCGGCATTTACGGCAAATTTAATGATGCCGTCTCTCGACGGCGCACGCTGCTGGACCAGAATGACCCGAGGCGGGATGGCGAAGCGAGGGCATGGCGGAGCGGAGGACGAGTGGCAGCTGCCACCTTGCGGGGTGGAAATATCAAAGCCAGTTGCATTTCAAGACGCCTCTTCGCTCAGGCTGCGTGCTGAATTAGCATTTAGCACAACTTCAGCTCAGCGACGATAAAACATGAAACTATGCAATCCGATAAAGTTCTGGTGAGCAACTGCTGGTGCCTTTAACACGCGGCAGACTGACGTGCCGCGTTGGAAATGAATCCAATTTAACTAAAAACTGAGAAAAGGAAGTCATGTATCTTTGTCCACCCGTCTATGCCGGCGACATATAGCGAAAGTGCTCCCACGTAAAGTATACCTGATGGCAAAAGTGAGCAATGTTCCTAATTTTAAAATACCGTATTTTTCCGCACTATTTGGCGCACCTAAAAGCATTCCATTCTCTCAAAATCCGACAGTGCACTTTATAATCCGATGCACTTTATATATGGATTAATATTCTGATTTCTTGGACATTTTGTAGTCCAGTGGTTAGCACGTCGGCTTCACAGTGCAGAGGTACCGGGTTCGATTCCAGCTCCGGCCTCCCTGTGTGGAGTTTGCATGTTCTCCCCGGGCCTGCGTGGGTTTTCTCCGGGTGCTCCGGTTTCCTCCCACATTCCAAAAACATGCATGGCAGGCCGATTGAACACTCTAAATTGTCCCTTGGTGTGAGTGTGAGCGTGGATGGTTGTTCGTCTCTGTGTGCCCTGCGATTGGCTGGCAACTGATCCAGGGTGTCCCCCGCCTACTGCCCGAAGACGGCTGGGATAGGCTCCAGCACCCCCCGCGACCCTAGTGAGGATTAAGCGGTTCAGAAAATGGATGGATGGATGGATTTTAAATCTTCTGTTTTGCGCTTTGTTACAGATGCAGCAGTTGTGAAAACTCGCTATCTATAAAGCTGTGTTGCCTTGTATTCCCTTTTATGTAGCTCCATCTAGTGGATGCATAATGTAATCGCAGCCACTATGCTGGGTTCTATTCTCAGCGCCTTATAATGCGGCGTGCCCTGTATATGAATACAGTTTTTGAAATAGGCTATTCATTGAAGGTGCGCCTTCCACTCCGAAGCGCCTTACCGTGCGGAAAATACGGTAATCCCCGTGGTTGATTTGAACACACACGTGCTGTGACGTGCTGTTAACTGGAAGTCAATGGTAAATAGGCCGTCACTTACGAAGCGCTTTTCCTCAATTTGATGCCGCATCAGGAGTAGCAAGTGGCCTCGGAGTTGGGGCTTCAGTATCTTGCTCAAGGACACTTGGAGATGCTCGCAATGGCCGGCAATTGAACCCCCAACCTCTGGGCGGAGAGATGACCGCTCTACCACTGATCTACATCTTGTTACCCGCCACAATCCGCACCACCGATATGAATGGAAAAAGTAATTTGTCGATATCACTTAATTAAATGTTAAAGGTATTTTCAAAGGGAATAGAAATACAAACGATGAGGAAAATGATTCTTTATTCAACATTTCTCTCTGTTTGCTGTGTGCTCTGTGCCCCCCCCCCCATGCGCTCACTCGTTTGCATGCCCTCATCCCTTTCGCTCTCTCTCTGCCTGTTTAGTGCCGCCTCTCTCTCAGTCCCTCATTTGCCTTCCATGCAATTCTTCCACTTTATTACTTTGACCTCCTTTTTAGCCGTCCGTCGCCTCCGCTGCTGCGTTCTCATTTCCTCCCCTCGCATCCCCCCCCCCCACCCTGCCGACTATGTTCCGGACCTCATTGACATCCATGTGCCCAGGTAACAAACACCACAAGGGGCCACAATGAATTAATCTTAATACAATAACTGTTTAATTCTTTGTTTGATTAAATTATGTTACGACTACACAGTATGTTTTTAATCAAGTAAAGAGTGCTATTTTCATTATTAAGGCACCGCTGAACATACAATGTGGAGGAGCAAAACATGTCCCATTGGTAGAGCAAGCTGATGCGCCGAAACTTTTGCTTCAATGTATTCTGGATAATCCAGCCGCCCGGCCCGCGTTTACCTTTTCAAATGATCCGTTTACCTCGATTAAATTTCTTCCCGCCTTCTGCAGCATTCGGAATTGTTTCCCACAAACCGGTCGATTTCAAACCTTTCCGGTCTCACCGTTCATCAATCAAGCGCAACATTTGGATGCCTGGCGTGCATGTCATGCATGTCATCTGGCATTATCGCCATGACGACGCCGACGCGAAAACCCTGCCGCGCCGCCGCTGGTTTGCATGTCATTTGCATGTTTCCCGAGTTACTTTGACAGCTGTGAGGCAATCGGTGTGGCATTTTCTCTCCGTGTGTGCGCTTGCCTTGCACCTCAACTCAATCTGTTTCATGAACAATTCCCTGCTTTTTTTTTGTCGAGTACCACAAGTCGTATAGGGGATCGCTGAAAAGAATCATTGACATAAATAATAAGAAAAATATGATCCCATGAAAACTGAATGAAGTTCGTCTGGAATGGATGAAAATTAAAATGTTAAAATGATATTGTGAGTACAGTTCAGTTGTATTTAACTTTTCAAATGCAGCAAATTTGGGTTTATACTTTATGTGTTTGTTTTTAAACCTTTTAAGTACAGATTTGGTTGAGCGTTTACATGTGATTTTAATTGAATCATCATTTCGGTACAGTTTGTGTTTTGTACGTTGAAGTGCAGTGTTCACGTTCAACCTCTGCATCGTGTTACCGAGGCTTACATGACAGGAATTACTTTTCGAGTATAAAACAAGCGCAACGGTTTTTAATGCTGCTAATGTGGTGGCATGAAAGAAGTTTGAAGTAATTGGGATGGCTCCTCATGCTAATCATCCATGATGGATGCCACATTGCACAAAAGAAACAAAAAGAATAACTAGAAATTACACCCCCCCAACCCCAACCAAACCCCCCCCCCCCCCCCCCCCCCCAGAAAATGCTAGATTATTACTGGCCTCCATTATTATTGTGACTACAATACACCCAAACTTCCAATTCACTCTCCACAAAACACACACACACCACATAAGCACAAACTAATATTATTTACACTTCAGAATGGCATCCCCCAAGCAAAGTTGGAAACTCAGCTTTATTTGCAAATTCACCACGTTGAAAAATCCTTTGGGTGCTTGGCCACACACACAAAAGCGGCAGCCTCCATTTGTTTTATGATGGCTTTCGTTTTCTTTCTTTCTGCCCACCGCACATCACACGGATTTTCAATTAAACAAACTCTCTTTGGCGGTAGATGAGCATCATTAATTTGCTTCCTCCACTCCAGCGCGCCACAAATTGCAGACACAAACACATTCTCTGTACTGTATGTGTTTCGAGTGTGTGTGCGCAAGTTCTGAAACTAACTCGAGATGTACGATTTTAGATATAATGTAGCTCTATCTAGCTCGCTAGCTAGCTAGCTATCTGGGCAGATGGATGCTAGCTAGCTAGAGACTAGCTAGCCAGCTAGTCTGTATTGTTGTGGATAAAAAAAAATGTATGCGCACAAAACGTTTTCTTATTCATTTTTTTTTTATTTTTACCAACAAAAAAAAATAGTTTACCCAAAAACGTTTGGACGAAGGTTTTGTTTCTCGCCCTAATTTTGCAGGGGGTCACCATGCCGGTGAATATTTGGTTCTCTCAGGTACTTTTTCACCTCAATAACGGAGTAGGCTGTGCAACTGGTGCGCGTCTGTTGTGCACTCACATCTAAACGATGCCACAGTTTGCTGCCTAGAGAAACAAACGAGCAGAATAACTAACAAAATATGTCTCATTAGGTGAGCACGATACTAATATTGCTACCGCAAAACTTTCTTTGTATAGCGAGGAGCCTCTGTTGTGGATGGTGAGAAGGGCTCGGTGGAAGAAGAGGAGCAGGAGAGAGCAGGAGAAGAGGAGGATGGCACTGTGGCCCTTATAATGGCAGCACAATTCTACCCCCATCGCATTTTGTTGCCGCTTAAATCAAAAACTGAACTTCTCGACCTGCTTCCTGAACCGGTCACATGGTTCGGCCGGTTTTTGTGGCTTTGACTGTCATCAACTATGTCATCGGAGCATTTTCTCGGTTCGCACTTCAAATATTCGCTCCCAGTTTACTCAGTACACGCATCGAAGACTCGACACATAGGACACATAGACGGCTGGCTTGATAGATAGCACCAGCTAGCTAGCTGGCGCTATAGACGGCAGGCTTGATAGATAGCACCAGCTAGCTAACTGGCGCTATAGACGGCTGGCTTGATAGATAGCACCACCTAGCTAGCTGGCGCTATAGACGGCTGGCTTGATAGATAGCACCAGCTAGCTAGCTGGCGCTATAGACGGCTGGCTTGATAGATAGCGCCAGCTAGCTAGCTGGCGCTATAGACGGCTGGCTTGATAGATAGCGCCAGCTAGCTAGCTGGCGCTATAGACGGCTGGCTTGATAGATAGCGCCAGCTAGCTAGCTGGCGCTATAGACGGCTGGCTTGATAGATAGCACCAGCTAGCTAGCTGGCGCTATAGACGGCTGGCTTGATAGATAGCACCAGCTAGCTAGCTGGCGCTATAGACGGCTGGCTTGATAGATAGCACCAGCTAGCTAGCTGGCGCTATAGACGGCTGGCTTGATAGATAGCACCAGCTAGCTAGCTGGCGCTATAGACGGCTGGCTTGATAGATAGCACCAGCTAGCTAGCTGGCGCTATAGACGGCTGGCTTGATAGATAGCACCAGCTAGCTAGCTGGCGCTATAGACGGCTGGCTTGATAGATAGCTGGGTTGCTAGATAGCCATACAGAGAGACAAACAGACAGACAACCAGAATGAACATGCAAGAGGCCATTACCTCCAAAATGCAGATCAGAAATAATGGATGTGTTTGAGACAGGATGGCTAAAAGCCGTTTGTGTAACTGTTTATCCGTGTGAGCGTTGCGCACGGCATTAAAGAGTACATTGTGTATGTTCAAGAACAAAATGTAATCGGCGGGAGGTGGTGGTGGATAACGGTGCCTCCTAAATACAACACGGCACTCTGCCTCTCGCTTGACATTTAAAAAGCGAATCAGCAGAGAAGTTGGAAAGTTTCATGATGAACTATCCAGCAGAGACGGCGGCTCGCGACACAAGCACACCGCGATGGGAGCGACAGACAGACAGACCGGTTGAGGGCGGTGGGCGAGCATTTTCAAAGGCCGCCACGCCACGGGAGGTAAAAGTATTCAGAGAAGGATGGAGAACGGCGCGCCGTGAGGAAGGGCCTGAGCACTTGCATTGATTTGAATCAGTAGGAGGGAAGACAGTGGGTGGGATGGACAGAAGAGTGGAAACAGAGGGTCCTACTGTTGAGAAATGGCTTTCTTGTAGAGTTAAAGAGCGGCCAAAACGACATGGAGCCTCTTCAGAAGGACCATTTGAAAAGAACTTGCAGACCCCCGACACATTTGGACTGGCTAGCGGACAGTAAATCCCTTGTTGACCATTCATTCCGGACCGTCACGGCGACAGACGGAATCCACAAACTAGCAACCCAATATGAATTCTATTTTTCGTTTCATACCAAAATATACGCATGAGAGGCACAGCTATTATTTTAGCTGAATATTTGGTCCCTTTTAAAACATTGTGTATACATCGGTGGGAACATTCTGTCAAGTATTTGCGGTGTTAAATGATTCCCAATTTTTTTCTGTGCCTGATTAAGATGGCGCCTTCGGCAAGTGCTCTTCAAGAGCCTTGCTTTTTTGTTCTTTGTTGGTGTTTTTGTCTTTTGTTTTGTCCCATATGTTGTTTGTTGTTTCATCGTGTGGACCTGATATGGACTGTTTTCAGTGTTTTTTGGCCACGACATTCGTCAAAGGAGAAGAATCTGTGCTTGGTGGTTGCGCCTTCTCGGCAGCACGCCTGTACCAGCAACAGATTTGGATTGGGAGGAATGTCGGCGCCATTGACTGTCGGTGCTGGACAGACCTGGGGCGCTTGTGTTTTTTGCGCCTGTAAAGGGCAGCATTTTTCACAACCCCGTTTTGTTCAGTGGCTATGTCGGCGCTGTTGGACAGTCGGCGTTGGTGCGGCTGAATGGATGGCCGCTGAAGTTGAGGATGAGGAGAAAGGAGCGTTAGCGCAGAGCGCCGATGCGCATTTGGAACCGTGAGTCGCCGCTTGGAATTGAAGTGGATTTCCATGGGACAGGAGAAGTGAACCAATCTCTTGTTTCGTCAATGGATGCTACAGCTTCTTGTTGACTTTGAAACTTAGCTTGTAGCCGATGTGTGCACATTTTGAGCATGACGTCTCTGATCCACTGGTTAAAGGACACTTTGATTCTCTCCTCTTTCATCTCAAACTACTTCAGACAACAAAGCGTGTGATAGAAAAGTGGTTAGACTGTCCGTGTTTTATGTTATGTGTTGTTTATTATTTTACTTTATGTTAACTGTTTTGTTAAGCGCTTTGTTACAGCTGCCACTGCTGTGAAAGCGCTATATAAATCAGCATGTATTGTATTGTATTGTATTGTATTGTATTGTATTTGCGATACAAGATATATTCCCTAAAAAGTAACGAAAAACAAGAGACGATATTGGATTCAAAATGGAGCCGAAGTTGGCGTCAGCAATGCCGAGCGACAATTCTGTGAACCGACAATTAATGTTCCGGAACTACTTTTTGCTGGCAAAGACACCTCCCGTTTGCCCCCGCCCTTCAATAAACTTTCAATAATGCCTTCCGTGCTGCTTCACAACAACAGGACGGAAATTAACTGGCGTGCTTTGCCACATATTTGCATGCTTTATAAAGAGCTCACTCGCAGCTAATCCGATGTGAGGTGCCAGCAAACTGTCTCGCTGCGATTTAAACTGATTAAATGTTCTATACGGCTGGCAGCGGTCTATATGTGACTGTCAGCTAATTCCAACAACTCATCTAAAAACAACAAGAAAATGGATTGACTCTGCCCAGGCGCAGGCTGTGTCTTCACCGTGTTAACTATTAAAAAAAACAACAACAACAAACCAGAGCAGGGGTTGATGGAATTAGGTTGTTCACTTCACACTGATCATGAAGTCACTTTGTAGCGGCCGCAGCAACATAAAAAAAAACAACATAAAATGAAACTCAACGTCGCCATGGCCACCGAGATACTATTTTGCAGTGACATCGAGTTCAGCAAAAGCATGTCGGGGTCGAGTAGAGCGGTGATTGTTTGGCTCGGGCGAACAATCCTTTTACCTTGATGGCCCTGGTGCAGTTGCGAGTAAGTTCAGGTAGGAGAGCTCAACGCACGCGTCGGATAGCTAATGACGCAACCATCGGTCTTTCACTTTTCGTGCTTTCATGGCTAATAATTCCAGCAGGCGCCACGCACCGTTGACCTTGCTCTTCCAATTCGAGTCAAACCAAATTGAATGCGGGTCTTTTCAGATTTCTTCGCTAGCCGATGGCGTTTGCTAGCTTGGGTTTTCAGGGCGTTTGCTAGCTTGTGTTTTCAGGGCGTTTGCTAGCTTGGCTTTTCAGCGCTAGCCACCTTTTAACATTCCGCTCGAGCCTCGTCCTTTTCTGTTTATGTGTGTCAATCCAACTCATGATTCGTCACAGACTAAAACCAGGAATATAGTCGGTTTCTTTCGACACATGCACCTCTTGCCACCGAGGCCTGATAATATGTCTTACGGTTTGACATGCTTCGCACGGCTACACCTGCCAAACTTATTCAGTCTTATCTTAATTTGTATCTCCCTTCATTTTCTCCCCATCGGTTGATAAGATCTTTTCATCCATTCTCGGGTTTGATTTGATTTCATCTTCTCAACGTACGTTTGACCTGAGCGATTCTTTCGCACACCTCTGGTGGGAGCCGGGTATGAGCTGGAATCTAGCCAACGCTGACATTGGGGGGGGATTGGGCTACGCCCTGGTGGACTCGGCGCCAACCAATCAATCACTTTGATTCCGAGCGGGGCTGTTACAATACAATATGAAAGATGATCTTGTGCCGAGTCGAGGGTGTATCGTGCCACACCGTCAAAAGCGGCGGTCCGCACGGCCCGGTTCAATGCCCGACAATGTTTTCAGGGAGCGGCTTTGAAGGCCGGATAAATACAACCAAATAATGTGATACGACCTGCATGGCCAACGGTGGTATTTTTCAAAACATAACCAAATTGTGACATGACGGACGTCCTATCTGGCCAAAACACTCTTTGGGTGTTTTTAGGTGGACCCAAAACACTTACGTAGTCTGGTAACGCGCAGTGGGGACGACGGGTTGTTGGCCGGATGATTGGCTGGCCCGCCGGAGGGCTGCTTACACTGGACAGATGGACGACTGCAAAAATTTGAGGCCAATTAAAGGATCCGTCTTGGTAAGGAGACGAGCGGCGTGTGCAGGTTATTAATGACATCTCACGGGCTCAATCATTTTTTTCCCGGATTCGTTCCCAGTAGCGCAACTGCATCCTTTAAAAGCAGAAAGAAAACACATCCGCACGCTATTTGTTTCTCTCAATTGAGACACATTGCCGATTTGCACGTGTAATGAGATAAGAATGCGATTGCTTCTTTGACTGGAAGTGAGTGGGGGGGGGGATGAGCAAAAAAATTGGCTGACTTCCTTCATCTCGTTCGCGCGGCAAAAAAAAAAAAAAAAAAATCGGCGATGAAGCGGCTCCGACCTGATGCTACGCCAACAAGCGTTGACGGAGAATCTTGACGCCAAAAGACAGAACGGCAAGGTCAGGAGATGAGAAGATGAGCTCAAAGCGGCGGGCGGAAAGCAAGCGCGCGTCGCTCACGACCGCGACCCCGAGTCACCCCGTGACAATATGACTAATGGCTCGAGGAGTTCGCCTGGATCGTGATGAGCAGCTGCTCGATTTGAGGAAAATTAGGTACTCCGGTTCCCTCCCACATTACCCCCCCCAAAAAAAAGCATGGCGGGCTGATTGAACACAACATTGTCCCGAGGTGGGAGTGCTGACAGATATTTTACAAACTTTTGAATCTTCTTCCGAGCCGCTTGATCCTTACTAGGGTCGCGGGGGGTGCTGGAGCCTATCCCAGCCGTCTCCGGGCAGTAGGCGGGGGACACCCTGAATCGGTTGCCAGCCAATCACAGGGCACACAGAGACGAACAACCATCCGCGCTCACACTCACACCTAGGGACAATTTTTAGAGTGTTCAATCAGCCTGCCATGCATGTTTTTGGAATGTGGGAGGAAACCGGAGCACCCGGAGAAAACCCACGCCAGCCCGGGGAGAACATGCAAATTCCACACAGGGAGGCCGGAGCTGGAATCGAACCCGGTACCTCTGCACTGTGAAGCCCACGTGCTAACCACTTGGCTACCGGGCCGCCCAAGTTTTGAATCAAATTCTCTTTTTTTTGTTTTTGTTTTTTTACTTAAACCGCAAAAAAAAACTCAGACGAGCACTTCCACTTGGCATTTCACTTAGCTCAGGACTGAAATATTCGCATGTTACGATGCAGCTGCATTCGAGCGAGATGGTCTGAAATGTAATTTGGCTGCGCGTTAACACATTTGACACCCCCCCAGCCCCCCGTCCCGTCCCCATATTTTCATCGACACTATTTGATGTCGGGCTACGATGTGAAACTACGGCGGTTGGAAGGAGGTGTGTCTCTATATTTTGTGTTTTTTGTTATTGTAAAGTGTCCTTGGGTGTCTTGAAAGGCGCTTATAAATCAAATGTATTATTATTATTATTATTATTATGGGTTAAGTCATGAGATAGAAGTAAAAAATAAGGAAATGTTGACTTGATATGGGGTTATGCAACACTGGCTGGTGAGCAGGGAAGGGCTGATTTGGTCGTGTGTAATGTGTGTTCTTGTACTCACTACATTGTGAGGACCGGCATGAGTTTTTAACCAACAGAGTGAGGACATTTTGACGAAGTGAGGACATTTTGGCCGGTCCTCACTTTGACACCCTCTAAATCAACTAATGTGTGTGTGTGTGTGTGTGTGAGTGTGTGTGTATCGGAATGTAATGCATGGCAAAATGGGGAACAGCATTGAGACGAATAGAATGATTGATTGGCCGAGACGTGCATGGCCTACTTTTCATCGTCGTCATCATCATCATCATCTTCGCCCTCATTGGATTTCACTGCGGCGTCTGCCCTCGCCGCTATCTTTTCAATCTGCCTCACCAGCCGAGCGGCCCTGTCTGCCATTCCACGCTCTTGTTTGTCTCACTTTGTCACCCTTTCTCTCTCGCTCCACGTCAGACTCCCGACATCTCCTGAGCTGCATCATGACACAGTCGGGACTGTGTGTCAGTGTGTGTGTGTTTGTGTGTGTGTGTGTGCGTGCGTTGTTGAGGGGGCTCCGCCACTCAAATGTTACCGTCCTGTCAGTGTCGGTTAGCGGCGCCTCTCGACTTGCAAAAACACCCCTGACGAAAACCGCCGTGCGACTCGAAACGGTTGACGTATCAAATGCGGCATCGGTTACACCTGTGGAGTTTTTAAATATGGAAAAAAATGGTTCTTTTAGATATGTATATACATATACAGGGATGTATCTGCATCCATCCATCCATTTTTTGATCTGCTTTACCGTCACAAGGCTTCGCGGGGGTCGCCGGAGCCTATCCCAGCCGTCTTCGGGCAGTTGGCGAGGGGACACCCTGAACCGGTTGTCAAGCCTATTGCAAGGCACACAGAGCCCAACAACCATCCACGATCACGCTCACACCGAGGGACGATTTGGAGTGTTCAATCAGCCTGCCATGCATGTTTTTGGAATGTGGGAGGAAACCGGAGCACCCGGAGAAAACCCACGCAGGCCCGGGGAGAACATGCAAACTCCACACAGGGAGGTCGGAGCTGGAATCGAACCCAAGACCTCAGGACAGTGAGATCAACGCTCTATCCACTGGTCCACCTTACACACATATATATTTTTGGAGGGGGTGGTGGGGCTTGTTTGGGTGTGCTGCTTCTTTCATATATTGGAAATGGCATTTACTCAGGCCAAGGGACTTTGGAGAAATTTAAAAAAAAAAAACCAACAGATCCACAGGGTCGTTTGCACCTTATCCCAAATGTAGTGTTCCACATGGCCGCCGGCGTCCAATCATCTCTTCCAGCTTGTTCAGCAGCACCCTCCTCCCTCCTCCATTTCTTCTTTGTCATCCCCCAAATTCTCTCCGGGGAGCCAATTATTGTTTTCCCTCGGATTCAAACTAATTAGCGTTAAAGCTCCCGCAAACAAATAAAAGGGTCTTAGTGAGCATACGTGTGTTCTCGACAACACCTATGTGCCCGCGTTCGCCGAGTAAATGAGTGGAACACTAAAGCGGAATTTATAAATATTAATGTGGCACAGATTGAGCCAAGGCGCGAGTTCTATTGGACCGTGCTTATTTTCTGGAGTACGCACTTACATCCGTGCTTTCTTTCAAACTTATAGAATCACACGCATAATCGTCATTTTGTGCTCTTCGCCTGACAGCTCATTTTTTTCTGTGACAACTCTCTGATAAATAGTCCTCCCTTTATGACCTTCACTCTACAAATAACTCATGGCGTGTGATCAAATCCCTAACGCTAACAGTCAAACAAGTTTTCGATCCCATCAACGTCAAAAAAGAGCATCGCAGCATTAATCGACAGACTAATGTTGATGCGGGGTTAATGGAAGCGCATGCGGAAAGAGGGCTTTTATTCGAAACTGTAGTGTCTGTGACGCTGAATGCGTGCGTGCCTTGCGAAGGTAGGCCTGGTTTGTTGACAACGTGCAAGTGAACCAATCCGGATATGCAGTTGGCCTGCGGTTAACTGTGAGTGTTGAGTGACGATGTCACCAAAATAACTCACATCCATCGAAAAAAAAAAAACCTCAGCCAACTTTTTCAAACAAACAAAAAGTAACCCTAACTTTCATTTCATAGATCGGAAAATCTCACCCTCCCAACAAACTCTGAGACTCTAAAAAAAAAAAAAACACAACAAAAAAACTTAATCAAGCACAAAAACAACCCTCATTGGCACAAAAAATTACTCACACCAAAAATCTCTCACACTGTCCAAAAACCGTTCGAAAAAAACACATTATGCACCAAAAAACTCACACAAACTCACACATAAACTCTCATCCACCAAAGAGTGAAATAAAACATGCACCAAAAATACCACACATACCAAAAAACTGTCACAGCCACAAAAACAACCTAGCTCGCATCATACACACGCACAGAAACACTACATGTGCATGCACTGAAACACACGCACACACACACACACACACACACACACACACACACACACACACTTGGACCACATGAAAGGGAACATTGGACACAGGCAAATCCATACACTCACACTTCATTTTTCCTCCAAGGGGACACAGAGTGACTCTTGTTGTCAGCAACGACTCTCGGCAGCCAAAATGAACATCGCATTTGTGTGTGTGCACGCATACACACACACACAGACACACACACACATTTGTGGCCCCCTGGTAGCTGCATGGGAAGTGTGTTCGGTTTTTAATAACCTCAAAAAAGCTCTGGGGAGCAGTGTGTTTTGATAGCTAAATGACACTTAAGGCTGACGAGCTGTCAACACGGCGAACATAAAGTAACGGGTTGCCAGTTGGGAGGCTGGACGGGGGGGGGGAGAGGGGGTGGCGGACTTGCCACTTGGGCATAGCTAGGCAGCAATGAGCAATTATGATAAAGTACCAATACTTAACCCATACAAATACTTTGCTACTGTACGAAAGTTTGATTTGAAAGTTTGCCGGCAATAGGGAGGGCTGCGCTGCTGTGGGAGTGGTCACAGCATACACCAATCCCGGCCAATCAACGTAGCTCCTTTCATTCATTTTCATCCCTCCAAGTCGGAGGGATGAATTGTCGGTTTGGGATCGTCCATCATTTGCGGCGTCCACAAAAAGAGAACCCACAACTAAAAAATCCCATATTTTGCATAACGTTTCTCTCAACTAACCAGCAAGCGCACACATCATATTTCACATGGAAAACCTTTTGTACGGGAGACTTGATTGCATATCATAGTCAACGGCATCGCTTGTTTGGGCGCATCCGGCACTGTACACTCGTGTTTTGAAAGAAACACTGCAGCTCATTACAAACATGGCGCACACAACCCCCGTGTGCGCGCTAGCTCACGATGGCGGGAAAAGGCCTCCAAGCACAGTGTGTGTGTGTGTTTGTGTGTGTGTGTGATGCTCCGGAAAACACTATCAACACGACTGACCTCAAACCCACACACACACAC
Organism: Hippocampus zosterae; assembly: GCF_025434085.1. Taxonomy (NCBI): domain Eukaryota; kingdom Metazoa; phylum Chordata; class Actinopteri; order Syngnathiformes; family Syngnathidae; genus Hippocampus; species Hippocampus zosterae. The sequence goes on along the minus strand of NC_067455.1, from coordinate 4,777,111 downwards.
ACACACACACACACACACACACACATTTTAATCATCTTTGGTGGTCACCCGTGTGTATGAATGTAATTATATTGACTTGATATATGCTTTTAATAAAACCATGCAAAGCCATGAACAAGCACAGTTACTCTGCCTTACGTTAATTTCACGACATTTTACTTTAAATCTTCCAGCCTTTGCCTGATTCACTTGTACAAAATTGAATGAACGTGCAACACACATCACCTCATTGTCATTCTCTCCCAGCTCTGCCCAGCCCCGCCCCCCCCCATCATATACATCACCATAGCGACAGGCGCTTGGCAACAGCTGGAGGCGAGCCAGTTGCCGCGGTGACACTAATGAACACGTCACCTCCGCCGGCGGGAGCAGCCGTGTCGCTAAACGGCCAATCGCAGGGCCGGGTCGAGGCGGGCGATGACCACGGGCGGACATGTTGTCCTTTATCGGCGCCATCCGTCAACCGCGGATGCTCTTCAGCCTGGCGCGGCGCCACGTGCTTCATCTTCATTAGAGATGTTTGCGCGCGTCGTTGGTTCATCTCGCGCTCGCCATGTGCTCCCGCGGCCGCTTTCTCCATTCGTCTTTGCCGCTCTGCGCGTTTGTTAAACTGCCATTTATTTGGTTAGCTGAGCGAGGATTAGCACTCGGCACACGTTAGCTTCATGGATCTGCGCTGAAAACGTAAACGCGCGAGAGGCTGGCGGCGTTCGGCGAACACGTGCAAATTGACTCGGTTCGGGATTACGAGGATTAAGAGTTGCGTAATGTTTGCGCAAAGCCCGCCCCCAAAAAAATAAACATAAAAATGTTCTGTTTAGTTATTTCGTCGAGTCACTCATAGCATAAGGACATGTGCTTCTTTCCTTCAAAAGTGATCTTTGTGAAACCTGTTTGCTATTATTTTTAATTTCGCCCGCCGGACAAATGTAGCAGGATGCAAATGAAAACAAAAGGGACATTTGCGCCCCACAAAGAGTTTCCTCTCATCCCAAAAACAGAATCGCTGACGTCGTAAAAAGCGCAATCAATGGTCATAATAAACCGACGACGACTCACGCGGGTGGCACTATCATGAAATAATCAATTTTTCATTTTTGATACGAAAAAATCCCACACACGCCAAATCCCAGCGTCCACTCATTGTGCCGACTGGTCGCCCGTCCCTTTAAGATGTCTTGTCTTATCGCCCTATGAGCATCTCTGCTGGACATTCCACACGCTCGAAGATGCACAAAGGAGGCTGTGACCTTTTATTAACCCTGACCCGGGTTAGTGAAATAGGAGAAAGCAGAGATGGTGTGGAAGTTGGCGCGAGAGGGCGGGGCAACAAGGCGAGACCGAGTGATCCTGCTTGACTTGACGCACAAACCTCAAATCTGAAATAAGGCGCGCTGCGTAAAGATCGCTTAATTGGCATGGCGGGTCCGCCGGCACTTGCTTGGCTAACGCTAAACGAAATGAGCTGGGAAGCAAATGGCCGCCGCTGTTGTGGAAGGGATGGCGGCTAAATTGGCCAATTTGTCCTCGACTTACTATGTCACGCAGCTCCGGTCGGGATGGATGAAAATACAGACAAAAGTTCACTTCCTGGTTACAAAAAAAAAATGTATGTATTATATATGATTCCCGATTCTTGACATCATTAGAGCGCTGTGCAGCCAGAAGGAATTCACTGAGAATAGCAAATGAATAAATGCATCCATTAGTCAGGCTTCATGAAAGTGCACATTTATTAAAGTAGCGTAAACCAGTCATGACATGACTGTGCCGCATCAGATGGAGCGGTTTCTCCTTGTTCAAAAAAAGTGATCCTAAATTAGCCATAGTGCAAACATTTTTTTTCTTCTTATTGAGTTTTGGGAAGCGCAAGGTGTCATTTTGCCGAAAAATATCCTGAAAAAATTTAAATTAAAAAAGAGGCTACAAGTTCAGTGTCAAACTGAACATAAAATGATGGCAATTAAACACTGCGCGTTCAAAACTAAACGCATCGATTATCCTTTAGTCTGCTAGCTTCATGCTAATGCTAGCGCATCATGTGAAAGTCATACTTCAACCTTTCAGCAACCGATATCTGGACGCAAGCAAGGCAGCAACACATTTGGACATCCATCCATCCATCCAGCCATTTTCTGAACCGCTTAATCCTCACGAGGGTCGCGGGGGGTGCTGGAGCCTATCCCAGCTGTCTTCGGGCAGTAGGCGGGGGACACCCTGGATCAGTTGCCAGCCAATCGCAGGGCACACAGAAACGAACAACCATTCACACTCACACTCACACCTAGGGACAATTTAGAGTGTTCAATCAGCCTGCCACGCATATTTTTGGAATGTGGGAGGAAACCGGAGCACCCGGAGAAAACCCACGCAGGCCCGGGGAGAACATGCAAACTCCACACAGGGAGGCCGGAGCTGGAATCGAACCCGGTGCCTCTGCACTGTGAAGCCCACGTGCTAACCACTGGACTACCGGGCCGCGTTATTATGTAATAAGCTTCCCAAATATCACCTGTGTGCTTTTCCGACAAAATGTATCCGAAGTCAACTCAGTAGCCGAAACATTGAGCAGCTGAAGAAAAAAAAGTCTGCTTTATTTCCATCACTTTCATTAACGTCTGGAATATTTCTTTCCATATTAGTAGCGATAAGGCTACATGATGAGCGGAGTTTTTCGATCTGCTGGGGCGGGGGGGGGGGGTGGGTTAATATGCTGTCAAATTCCATACACATACACACGCACAGAGCAGCCCGCCAGCATTCAGACTGGCCACATGGCAAGTTGATGTGTGGGAGTGTTTCTTCGTGTGCTTGTTTGTTTTTTTTTTTTTTTGGCGCGGGGGGGCTAAATTTTGGCCCGCCCCTCCCGATAGATGAAAATACTTCCCTTGTACATCTCCCGCTGCTCGCTTGGCGTTTGCGTACGCGGCCTTGGGAAACGCGCAGGCTTGTCTGTCACTTTGGATACGTCGGCCTTTCATTCACACCGGCGCGGGGAGGAGATGTGCAAATCAACTGATGTGAGCAACTGTTTGAGTGAAAGAATCGTTTTCGGGCAGCTGGCTGCCAACATTTGTGGATGCGCTCGAGTGTGTCGCCGCTTCAAGTTTAATAGCGCGCATGTAAGCCTCAACTCGGAAATGGAAGTGTTTCAAGGAGTGAAGACTTCGCTTATTGTCGCAGACTCTGCAGGACTCATTCATCATACTGCCGAGAATGTTCCAGAATCGGGTTCAGGGACCCCCGGCGGTCCTTATGAGCTTGTTCGAGAGTTTTCTTTTTCTTTTTTTTAGTTGCATCCGTGATTCAGTTGGAAGTATTTATGCATTACACGGGAATGGGGTGTTACCAAATTAGCCCCGCCCCCTGCCCCGAGCGGCGCTAAGGAATTTGTATTGCCGCTCTCTTGTTTAACACTGTTTGCTAAATTGTGTGACTTGACATTGAAATGTGACTTGAAATATTCACACTGCCTGTAGACAAAAGTATTGGGATATTTTTTTTGTCATTGCTGTGGAAAGAATACAAATGCAAAGTAGTCGTCATAACAACTTAATATACCGTATGAATGTAAAATTGTTGCGATTATAAGGGGTATTTGCGCCATATTATTGTCATTGCCGTGCAGTGAACGCCACAACATATTGCCGGGGATGTGTTCCAAGACTCTTCCAAATTTTGTGAAGAGACGGGTGTCAAACTCATTTTAATTCAGGGGGCCACATTCACGGCGATTGATTCTCAAGGGAGACAGACGAGTGTATTTTGAGCCGAATAAACCATAAATAATGATCATTCCACATTTTAACATTGTTCTGGTGCAGATAATTGCCTTCTTTGATGATCCTGGTGCAAATAATTTAAGCAATCTAAAAAGATGCAGTTGAACAGTCTTGTCAAGGTCAACATCAAAATAAACGCAAGTTGTACCGGGCTTCCAAAGCCTGACTGACAGCCAAGTTCAGAATGTCATTTAAGTGTTCCGCAAGTGGACATCTTGCAGCCCACATTTAGCCAAATACGCCTTCATGGACAGTCAGTCAAGATATTGCTCCAAACGTTTGCCACGGTTGTTTGAAATGTCCACAAATTGAGATTCAGAAGGAGTGAATGAGTCTTACCCCCCCCCGCCCCCCCATCCCCCGGTGGCTTCATCTATTGATTAAGGTGCGACTTAATAGGTATAACACATCAATAAATATCGCAGGCGGAGTCATTTTAAAAAAAACTAATGGGCTAAGCGGCCCGCCATTAAATAACGCCTTCCACCTTAATGTCATCTATTCCTTCAAACACATTTGCGGTGATGGAAAGCCGCCGTCACAAAAGGCAACAAATTGCTGGCTGGGAGCAATTAGGGCTTCATTTCCTTTGCGGCTACTCTTGGCTGTGTGTGCATCACAAATTTTCAAGTGATTTGTTGCAATTTTACCCCAGGGCCATGTGTTTTCAAAGGAAGAAATCAAAAGCTTAGCCAAAGAGGAATCATTTTCTTACGTTACTTGTGCCCAGACACCAACTGCAATCGTTGCTTCGTCTTCTTCCGTTATCTTTTTTTGAGGGGCCGAAAACGGCACCGTTTGTTTGTATCCTGGCGCAAATGTAATTAAGAGCTGCTTTCATTCACAAGATTTCAAGATGAGATGAACATTTTAGTTTGGCCACATTTCAACATGCTGATCCTTTCCTCCAGTTCACACAGGAAGCACAACGTCGGGCTTTTTAAATGAGCCCCACCCCAGGAAAGCAGAAATATGCATGACAAATAAACATATTGATATACACACACACACGCGCACACACACGCTGCGAACCACGTAAGGAGTCAAACATCTTTTCAGAGGCGATGTCGGATCAGCACGAATGCACTAATGAGCACTTCAAGCCTTTGCTGGCTCTTAACAAGCTCAAAGTGCACACAGGCACCGTTCTTCGTTTCTCACTCTCGAATGGACTTCCAAGTACTACGGTGGCCTGAAAGCCGGAAAAAAAAATGCATTGAAAAAAAATATGGCCCAATCATGGACTTGTTGACCCAACGAAGAACCACCATGTCGATGACTGAGCGGCAGCGTTTTTCCTCTAAAGCAGGGATGGGCAACTTAAATACTGGAGAGGAGGGCCGGCGGGGGGGTCACAATTTTTCATGAGTCCTATAGCCGGGGGCCACATATAACACACACTCCCTAGGTGCATATATGACAACAAATGTCATTCTAAATATGGACACACACACACACACACAAAACAAATTGGGGGCGGAGGGGTTGAAAAAAAAAAACTGAAACTGATTTCCTCCCCCCAGTGCAAAGGGCTCTCATCTAGAAGCATTATTCATTCAAGGACGGCGCCAAAAATTGCTGAACAGCAAACCAATATTAAGTGCCAAAACTCCCTTTGTGCTCTTTACTCCAACTCACTCAAAATGTTAATATTCTTCAAATCCGCAAACAATTATTCGGCCTTCTCACAGGCAGTCCATTATTGAGTGAAATGATACCATTGCTGCCATCTTGTGGTGACGAATAATATTACAACTTAAACCTAACAGTTGATGGAGGGTGAGCACAGGGCTGGCCTTCCCAAAAAAATAATCTGCATATAATTTACGTCCATTGAAAAACATTCGATTTTCATCTCTTTTTTTATTTTTTTTTGTCAAATCCTTCAAAAAAAAAAAAAAAAAACTGGCCCCCCTGTCACTTTTGCCCTTGAGGACACAAACATTTGCCCGCCCTTGTCTTAACTGCCTTTTCCGAGACGACAAGTTGACCAACATTGATGGTTGCAAATGCTTGAAAAGAAAAAAAAATGTGCCATCAGTTGAATGGCCGCTGTGCGGCTGCTTTTACTGGCCACCTGGGGGCAGCATAAGAGACACGGAGATATATCTCACGTCATCTGACATCTGGCCAGAATGGATGTTGCCGTTCATTGCAGAGGATAAAGAATATGTGACTACTTATTAAATTGAATGTCCAAATGTGTGAGGGCGGCCCGGTAGTCCAGTGAATTATATTATATGAATAATTTTAGGCATTTAAAGCAATTAAAAAAACGTAAAAGGGAAACAATGGTCAGAAAGCAAATGCCAAACAAAACCGCAGTCTCAGTGTGTGTATGAGAGAGAGAGAGAGAAAATGGCACATTAAAGCAGGAGGACTTTTAATCCGCATGTGTTTTACGCTCAGCAGGTCGACAGCAGGTACAAGGATTTAAGAGAAAAATGGTGCTGACAGTCCGCGGAGACATGATGAAACATATGGTTAAAAAGAAAAAAAAAATATGCAATGTGTACATTTATTAGCTCCGCTGATGCGAGACTGCTGAGCTCAGCTCAGCAGAAAAGAAAGTGTGGGGTGGGGGTGTGAATAATAGCAATGTCAGGACATAGTGAGCTTGCAAAGGGCGTTTACGTTTATTATAAAACCTCAAGCTCAGTGGTGGACTTTAGCGCTTCGAGATATGTATAAAGTGTACTCATCAACAATAAGATGACTTTCCAAGTTGTATTTTGAAATACCGTTCCCCAAATCTCACTCAGGTGTGAACGTTTGAAGAAATGATCCTCCTTCCAGCACCAGTTTGCGGATGGCATCTGCTCGCGCGTTAGCATTTAAGCTAGCTCTCCTTTCAACGGGTTGCTTGCCACAGAGCAAAATGCCAAAAAAAAAAAAATCCAAAACAATTTGCCTCTTTGCTTTCTGTACTCCACTCCGCCCATTTAGTCCCCCCCCCCCCTTAGCCCCCCTGTTTGTGGCGTTGCCGTGTTGACATGAGGGACACGCAGACCCCCGGTGTACATGATAGAAAGAACATTAGGTGCTAACGCCGGGCAGCGACGCCTGTAGAGATTCATCGAGTTCAAACAGAGTAACAGAGTCCTCATCACACACACACACACACACACACACACACACACACACACACACACACACACACACACACACACGCCTACGAACTCATCTAAGAAGTCAATAACTCACTCACAGGGCTGCATCCACCTACATGATTATATTTCCTCCATCCACACCCCCGTAACGCAACAGTAGCTTCCAATTCCATTTATATAGTCACACACCCTGGACCTCCCCCCCCCCCCCCCCCCCCCCCCCCCATTTGAGCTCTCATAGCCAGCCACTTAACTTTCGGTATTTTTCCAGATCGATCGCGGTTTGTTAACGCCTGGCACGCTCGCTGCACACACTCCCCCACCAAAGATCAAGCCAGTAAGGATGAGAGCCATCGCACGGTCAAGCTGCTATCCATCTTCAAAATCGTGCCTGACAGCGTAGGCGTGCAAACACACACACACACACACACACACAAAAAGGATGTAAAGTGAGGCTTCGGAAATCATAAAAAATAATAATAAAATAAATCAAGCTGAGGGCGGCCCGGTAGCCCAGTGGTTAGCACGTCGGCTTCACAGTGCAGAGGTACCGGGTTCGATTCCAGCTCCGGTCTCCCTGTGTGGAGTTTGCATGTTCTCCCCGGGCCTGCGTGGGTTTTCTCCGGGTGCTCCGGTTTCCTCCCACATTCCAAAAACATGCGTGGCAGGCTAATTGAACTCTCTAAATTGTCCCTAGGTGTGAGTGTGAGCGTGGATGGTTATTCGTCTCTGTGTGCCCTGCGATTGGCTGGCAACCGGTTCAGGGTGTCCCCTCGCCGACTGCCCGAAGACGGCTGGGATAGGCTCCGGCGACCCCCGCGAAGCCTTGTGACGGTAAAGTGGGTTTTCTCCGGGTGCTCCGGTTTCCTCCCACATTCCAAAAACATGCATGGCAGGCTGATTGGACGCTCTAAATTGTCCCTAGGTGTGAGTGTGCGTGCGAATGGTTGTTCGTTTCTGTGTGCCCTGCGATTGGCTGGCAACCGATTCAGGGTGTCCCCCGCCTACTGCCCGGAGACAGCTGGGATAGGCTCCAGCAACCCCCGCGACCCTAGTGAAGATCAAGCGGTTCGGAAGATGAAGGAATGAATAAAATGAAACCACACCCTGCTCAACTGTCATTCAAATAAAAACATTACAGTCGAATCTGGTTACATAACGAATCTGTACGTTATAATGGGAGTTCGTTCTAACCATTTTCAATAAAATTACGACAAAGAGTAATACAGTATGAACATTTGTAGGTGTAAAACATGAACATGGCAATTATGTGGGTATGAAGAAAAAAAAAAGACATGAAACAAACCACCGGAGCGTTCCCGCTTCACTTCTGAAGACATTCAGTCAGCAAACGCCGCCAGTGTCGCCAACAAAGCCAACTGTCATCAATTTAAGATGTGCCGCGAACCCGAAGCCGTCGACGATCATCTTTCAATCTGTTGGCCTCAAACTCGGCCATAATTTTGTAGCCACAAAATCGTCGACTTTGCCAATTCGCCGTCTTGGCCGAGCTTTGTCTGGGAAGCTCCTTTTGGAAAAGTGAGAGACATTTTCAGCCCTCACAGACGGCGAGATTGTGAGTCACCCAAATACATCATCTTTAGGCCTCTGGTGACTGGAATATAGCCCACCGGGGCTTCGAACGCTTCGCCGTATCGAGGCGCTCTAAAGGACCGCCAGCATCAAAATCCTGTCCGCATGCTGGCGGTCAACTCAGACTTTGTCTGAGTTGTTTTTTTTTTTTCCTTCTTTTTCTTCCGCCTTCTCTTCATGACATGCACTCATGGCTGACAACGAGGCACTCTAAAGCGGCAAAGCCTGCCTGAAGCCCCGGTTGATAAGCTGACTGTCAAGTCTGACCCCGCCTCCACCCGCCCCTACACCTTCCTCAAACACACTTTTGTTTTTCTTGATCTGATATGCGCGCACTCACAGTCAACAACAAGGCACTCGAAAATGACCACTCCAGTGGACCATTGAAGGCACTCAAGTCTTTAGATATTGGCAGCGATTTGATCCACGCAAGACGCCGTCGTGCGTCACATCGCACCATTTTAGCCACGGCCCATTAATCCATCCATCCATCCATCCATTCATCCATCATCTACCGCTTATCCGGGGCCGGGTCGCGGGGGCAACAGCTTTAGCAGGGAAGCCCTCTCCCTAGCTACTTCGTCCAGCTCTCCCCGGGGGATCCCGAGTCGTTCCCAGGCAAGCTGGGTGACATAGTCTCTCCAGCGTGTCCTGGGTCTTCCTCGGGGTCTCCTCCCGGTGGGGCATGACCGGAACACCTCACTGGGGAGGCGCTCAGGAGGCATCCGAATAAGATGCCCAAGCCACCTCATCTGGCTCCTCTCGATATGGAGGAGAAGCGGCTCGACTCTGAGCCCCTCCCGGATGACCGAGCTCCATCTTTGCACATTGACAGCGATCTACAGACGTGTATCATGTATTTATAAACAAATCTCTCAATATAACTCACCGTATTCACACACACCTTATTCACGAGCACACTGTTGAAGAAGGATGTGCCTATTGGTCGATATACCAACAATCAAAATAAAAGCGCCGCACACACATTCATGCCCGAGCTTTTGTTTCTTCGTGCCGGGTGAGGAGGCGTCGCAGTCGCCAGGCTGCCACGTCGGTTCATCACATCACCATCGCAGACGGGGTAATTAGTCAGACGCCTGCCGAATTAAAAAATGAAGAGGTCTGCGCTTTTAATAAACACGACGCCTCCATTTTTGACACGCTTTGAATGAGGTGTCATCATTTTTTTTAATTTAATTTTTTGAGGGCTCATACAACAAGGGAGTCGCATTTGTAAGGTGGTAACAGCTTGCGCTGACTTTTACTATTCGGATAATATCAACACCCGCTATATCGCCTTCATTGTGTGCACACTCACTACCTTTGATTTTTTTTTAAAGCAATCGCTTATTACCGCATTATAATGTAGAATCAATCAAATTCAGGATAAAATGATTCCCAAATGGTATATTAAGATATTTTGTGATGTTTTCTTTAACCAATGTATATCTTCTCAGAGGTAAACTCTTGAACCTGCTTTGGAATGATTGCAAGTAAGATAAACCCTTTGGAATGCTTTTAAATGATTACAAGTGAGATAAACTCTTGAACCTGCTTTGGAATAATTGCAAGTAAATGATTACAAGTCCGTGCCACTTGGTTACACAACAAACAGTGTGGCGTAGGGAGGGATGAGAATGGCCACTCACCCCCCCCGATGCACACACTTTAGAGGATAAAAGGATGGGAGCGATGCTACTTCAGCAGAGTCCGCTATGGGTTACCGTACGAACGCCTAGCTTGTATTGAAGCTCACTCTGCTGAGGGTGTTGGCTCTCCACCCTACTGGCACACGGTAAGAGTTCTTTAGCTTCATACAACTTGTTTGAACTGTGTTATAATTTCTGTGTGGGACCAATAAAGTGCCTATTGTTGGTAGCCAGAAGTGTCTTGTCGTTATTTCTGAGTGCCTATCTCCGACGATCCTTTATAAAACTTGATATTCATTCAAATTGAGTATCAGAAGTGTTTCAAAACACCAATATATTGCTATCGGGCCAATGCCTGACTTATTTCGGCGTATCGAGGCTTCGCGAAGACTGCCGACACTAGCCACAGATACTTGAGGCACCCACTTGTGGCTGCTCTACTATCTGGAAGTAAATGGCATGCATGGCTGACAGTGTGTGTGTGTGTGTGTGTTTGTATGACTATTCTTGTGAGGACCACTGTGATTATAAGACCAACGTAGTGAGGACATTTTTGACAAGTGAGGACATTTAGGCCAGTCCTCACAAGTTTTTCATTCTAAAGTGTGTGTGTGTGTGTGTGTGTGTGTGTGTGTGTGTGTGTAAGGGATGCAGTAGTGATATTTGTGCATGATGTGGCTTTTAATCTCTGACCGATTGGTTACTCCTGTACTCGATGTACGGGTTATTGGCAAGGACTCATGAGAGAAAAAAAAAAGGAGCATCGAGTGTCTCGAAATATAATGGAAACAAAGTTGAAGGGATACCTTATTTTGCGCAAATCAAATCATATTTATCGCTGGAGTGCTGCGCCGATGTTGTTTGATGTCCCCTTGTTAGACTGAGAGCATCGAAAGCAATCGACAACAGTGCACACTTCTGCCCTTTTAAGACATCGCAATTCCGAATATGGCCTACTTGAATAATACAATTCCCATCTGGAAAATGGCATCCTGGTTCTCCAAATGCAATAAATCCCCGCCGTGCAAGACACACAAACTACAGTACGAGTGTATATTGTGAGCCGCTCTCAATTGCCCATGACAATCTCGCAGGCTTTTTGCCGCGTCTTTTAATTGCACTATTTAATTACCGTTGATCCATTTAGACGGGTTGCTTGAGAGATTCATCTTTTATGTGCCCCCCCCACCCCCCCACCCCAAAAAAAACAGCGAGAATGAAATAAAGTCGTTTTCAGATACTTGACAGTAAAAGAGGAAAACGCAATTAACTCTTATTTGGATTGGTTTCATTCCACCGACGCCGTAAAGACGCCGCCGAGCGTGGAGGCTGGCGGAGAAGAAGAAGAAAAAGACAAAGGAAAGGGCGCTCACAACACCTGACCCCCAAAATGAATGAAAACCACATCAGGGCTGAAAACAGGTTAAAGTGTGTTAGTATCACACAGAAGAATGCGGGTAGCGAATAAGTCAATACCAATAACACGGATGAAGCAATTAAAAAAAAAAAAAGGTGGCGAACAAAGAAAGCAAGTGCGCACGGGAAGGGAGTCGAATGTGACGGCAACGTCTGGACGCAGGCGAGAAAGGGGATTACATGCAGGTGGGGGGGGGGGGCAATATCGAGCCTGCCAGAGGTCACACTGTGCTCTTATTGTCTGAGAACAAACAATCACCGCTCAAACTGCATTTTATGCTGTCACGACTGTGTGGGTGTGTGTGTTTGTGTGCGGGTGTGTTATTCTCTGAGTGTGAGTGCGTGTGTCTGTGTGTGAGTGTGTGTGTGTGTGTGTGTGTGTGTGTGAGAGTCCTGTTTTTTTGAACTTTTGTGCAGTACAGGGCAACACAGAGAGATGATGAGATGAAGGTGGTCTCCAAGTGCCCACTTTGCAGCTTTAACTTAACGTCACCTGCGAGTGGAGGTTTTCCTGCAATTCTGACAACAATAAAAAAATTAAAATAATAATAATTTTTTTAAAAAGCTCAAATAAAAATTTTGCACGGACTCCGGTAGAGCCGTTATGCTTCCTCCGTGTAGACTGCACATACTGTATCTCCTTTGCTGAATTTAAAAGGAGCCGCTTCGATTGGCCGGGAATCAAGTCGGTTATGTTCAGTCTCACAACGGCGCAAACGCCCATTTTTACCTGTGCCCGTCTGAGAAAATGCCAAAAGAAAGACAAGCCACCCACGTACACAGTGAGACTGCACAAAAATAAGGTCCTACATCTTACGTTCAAAAAATTAATTGCATACATAAGTATTTAGACTTTTTTTTAAGGCAAACTGTCATTTGAGAATTTTAGTTGACTTTATTACAAAATACTTTGTGCTTTTTTTTTCACTCCACTCCAAAAGACTTCAAATAGTGGGAAAAAACTAAAACTAAAACTAACAAAAGCTAAACTAAAACAAAGCCTCTTTGACAAATTAAAGGCTTACAAAAATTAACAAAATTGCTCTAAAAACTAATTAAAGTGACCAGATGTAAATAACAAAAGTCCAAGCCTAGTTTGTGCGTGTGTATTTTTCTATGTGTGCCAGCCCCGCTCCAGGGAAGCCAGACAAAACCAAAGGGGTCCTGTCACCTTTCGTCTGCTTCTTAAACCAAATCCTGCGCTGCGGTTGGCTCGTTGTTCACTCTCACACACACTCCGACTGAACGATGCATTAAGCGTGTGCAGCGAGTGTACATTTCAACCTTGGGGGCAAGCTGAACAAATTTCCCTCATTGGTTATTATAATGGCCAAGTCTAGAAAATGTCCATTTGCCTTCAGTAAATTGGATTGCAGAGTAATAAGTGGTTCACACAAGTCCGCTCTCTGTCACTATGACTTGATACCAACCGGAACAGCTTAATCAGTCAAAAAATGTCTTTTTTTTTTTTTTCAAACATCCCCACAAAGCAAGCAGTTAATTGAAAATGCGGATTCGGACTCGGGACAATTTGAAACTCACCTGCAAGCACAATAGGGGAAAACACTGCCCTCCATTTTCCAATCCGCTTTATCATCACAAGGATCGCAGGGTGTGCCGGAGCCTATCCAAGCTCTCTTCGGGGCAGTAGGCGGGGGACACCCTGAATCGGTTGCCAGCCAATCGCAGGGCACATAGAAACGAACAACCATTCGCACTCACACTCACACCTAGGGACAATTTAGAGTGTTCAATCAGCCTGCTACGCATGTTTTTGGAATGTGGGAGGAAACCGGAGCACCCGGAGAAAACCCACGCAGGCCCGGGGAGAACATGCAAACTCCACACAGGGAGGCCGGAGCTGGAATCGAACCCGGTACCTCTGCACTGTGAAGCCCACGTGCTAACCACTGGACTACCGGGCTGCCCCATAGGGGAAACACTGCCCTCCATTTTCCAATCCGCTTTATCATCACAAGGATCGCAGGGTGTGCCGGAGCCTATCCCAGCTCTCTTCGGGGCAGTAGGCTGAGAGGCTGAGGACACTCTGAACCGGTTGCCAGCCAATCGCAGGGCACACAGAGACCAACGACCGCAACCTCTGTACCGCTAACCACTGGAACACCGGGCCGCACCAGCTACAGTATTTATTTAGCTTGAAAATCATTTCAAAACTTCACAAGTGGCCATTGCCTTCCAATACGTATTGTTAACGTGTTGGCTAAATGCTAACAACCTAGCATTTTTTTTTTTACTTACGCAAGTCAATGCCCCGTGGCATTATGGGAAACGATAAAACCTCCTCACAGTCACAGCTGTAACCAGACAGCCATACCATCGCTAACAGTGACGCGGCGACGACATTCTTGACGAAACAAAAACGAGGCCGTTTTCAAACGTGCGAATAAAAAGCGCCAGTGCTCTCCTCTCCATTGGACTGGCATGGTCAAAACGTAGAACGCGTCTGAAGGGCGCCAACTAAGCAAAGCGGCCACTTTGTTCTCTCCTTCGCTAGCTTCCAGGTGGATGTCACGGAGGCGATAAAGATGACGCATTGCGGCAACTGTTGCATACTCTCACACAGCTGGTGCGTAGTAAAGTTAAAAATCACAAGTGGGCTGTACATATTTAAGGGCTTGATTAAAAAAAAACTAAAAAAAGTTGCATGATCACTTCCAATCCAGTCATAAAATGCACCTGCAAACTACAGTACTTTATTATTTTACACTTTTTGTTTCCACAGGCGACTGTTTAAATACAAATGTGCTTCTTAACTATTTAATAAGCCCGTCGGACTCCACAGCATTGTCTGTAGAGGTCCCCAGAGAGAGCAAAAAAAAAAACACAGTAGATGCTTGGAAAAGTTCCTTTCAGGCTGCACAAATTCACGCTTGCGCATTTCCATAATATTCACCATCAGTGCATGAATAAGTGCGGCCTGATTACCGGCGGTGGTGGAGCAGGAGAGCCCCACTAAGGATGTTACGCAGAAGGTACGACTTGCAGTGACCCCCATAAACTATGGAATAAATAAATAATCATAATCATGAAATCATAACACTGATCATCTTAAGAGGGAAGCTGAAAAACAAAAGAAGGGTGGGTAAGGTCAGGAAAGGAACAGCGAGGCGGCATGGGCAAATGGCGCGTCGACCGATAAATTAAAGATCGGTATCTGCGATCTTGCGGTCGAGAAGGAGAAAGAGGAGAATGCACTCTTGCAAAAATAAATAATGTGAGATGATGTGCAGTGATGAAGAGTGGACGATTTGGGGAGAAGGGGCGGGGGGGGGGGGGGGGGGGGGGTTCGAAAGACGCGTAAAAAAAATGATTGTGAGAAGATGAGAGCCGTGTTAGCGGGCTGTATTTTGACTGAATTCACAGAGGCGGAGAAGTAGATGGAAGTAAATTTAAGATAAGCTAAAAAGCACGAGATTGCGATGAGGAGTCTCATGTCTCACAATGACATGCCATAAATAACATTTCGACACAGTGATTGTGTGTAATTTTGGAAGAAACCCAGAAGCTAAACCAGCTCTAGCATCTTTATTGCTACGCTAGCCGGCTAAAGATGAGCGATTTTTCTTTGGCTTACCTTAAGATGTCACTGTTTTCAAATCATGGACATCAAGTACTTCTTTATGCTAACAATGTGGTCCCTTACCTGTGCATGAGAGCTAGCTTGTTTACTAAGCTAACTTGAAAAAAAAATCTTCCACTAATTTGGGGAGAAATTCACAGCATCATCATTTGAGGTGAAATAACTCACCATGATTTTAATGAGCATCAGGCAAAGTGCTGCTGTGAGCTAACAAGCTAGCCCACCAGCTGTGCATGCTGGGTTGTTAAGCTAACTTTGAAAAAAAAATTGCTGTGAATTCAGGGGGAAATGTGATCGTTTTTTTTTTAGTTACAGTATCACCAGTGAAGTGAAATGACTTGCTGGGATGTTTGTGAGCATCACGCCAAGTGCTGTTGTGAGCTAACAAAGTGGCCAACGAGATTCGCATGCTAGCTGGCTGCCACTCAGTTGCTAGGCTAACTTGAAATAGATCGGCGCCGATTCCGGGAGAAATGTGATTCTGTTTCGTAGTTCCAGTGCCCTTGTTGAAGCGAAATAACTAACCGCGATATTTCCGAGCATCACGTGAAGTGCTGCTGTTAGCTAACAAGCTAGCCCACCAGCTGTGCATGCTGCGTTGTTAAGCTAACTTGGAAAAAAAATGCTGTGAATTCAGGGGAAAATAAGATTTTTTTTAGTTACTGTATCACCATTGAAGTGAAATGACTTGCTGGGATGTTTGTGAGCATCACGCCAAGTGCTGCTGTGAGCTAACAAAGTGGCCAACGAGATTCGCATGCTAGCTGGCTGCCATCTCAGTTGCTAGGATAACTTGAAATAGATCGCCGCTGATTCCGGGAGAAATGTGATTCTGTTTCGTAGTTCCTGTGCCCTTGTTGAAGCGAAATAACTAACCGCGATATTTCCGAGCATCACGTGAAGTGCTGCTGTTAGCTAACAAGCTAGCCCACCAGCTGTGCATGCTGGGTTGTTAAGCTAACTTGGAAAAAAAAATGCTGTGAATTCAGGGGAAAATAAGATTTTTTTTAGTTACTGTATCACCATTGAAGTGAAATGACTTGCTGGATGTTTGTGAGCATCACGTGAAGTGCTGCTGTTAGCTAACAAGCTAGCCCACCAGCTGTGCATGCTGGGTTGTTAAGCTAACTTGGAAAAAAAATGCTGTGAATTCAGGGGAAAATAAGATTTTTTTTAGTTACTGTATCACCATTGAAGTGAAATAACTAACCGCGATATTTCCGAGCATCACGTGAAGTGCTGCTGTTAGCTAACAAGCGCACCCCCCCTAGCCCGGTTGCACAGCATTTATTGACGGCCAAATGAACTGACACAGAACCAAACGATTTGGAAAAGTTAACTTCTTCCCTCAATGGTTATTTTCAAGAAAGACGCGCAGCTAGCTCCACACCAGAGTTCACCGCCGCGCTCTTTAGTTCGACTTCATGGATACGTAGCTGGGGGGCAACCGAAAGCCCACAAAGCTTTCGGTACGCTTGTTAATGACTGATTTGGTGGGATGGGTCTAAGGGTGCAACAAGGTACTCAAGATTCAGGTCGGCACCACTTGACCCTGGTGGGCCGTCCGGCTCCAAGAGTCTCGGTAATCAGCGCGGCGGATGAGCAGGGGCGACGTCTCCTCGGGACATGTTCCGACTCTGAGACACACTCGACTTTGCTTTTATCCCGCTCCTCCTTTTCCAAGTCACGTCCGCTGCCACCTCCGGCGTCCCGTCCTCTATCATTTATTCCCCTCCCTCACGTCTCGTGCTCCGTATGTTATCTCATTAGCGCTCCGTCTGTTTTGCGCCTCACAGGTGACGGAGCGAACATGCCTCCTCGACTTTGTCACCGCTTCTCCCCGTCAATTTTTTTTTCCCCCCCTTGACGCGCCGCTCGGCGTTTCATTTTGTTTCTCGTCTCTCTCAATCAACTTGGGGGGGGCCGCCCCGTGACATTATTTCTCATCTACCTTCGCCCCCGTCACCTTGTCAGGTGACAACACAAAAGCCGCAGCCGCGCTCAAGATGAATGGGCAAAGTCATTTTTTCCTTAAGCGCTCGACTACGATACAGTGCGGGGTTATGCATTCCAAATGCACCACGTTATAGTTCAAAATCCACGGCGCAGGCAGACGGTAGCAAAACACTTTTAGAAATTCAAATGTAGTTTTCCCCTCTAGCGTGATTTAAATACGTTGCACCGGTGCTTGAAGTCGAAAGAAACTGCAAGGGTAAATGTCGGGAAATCACTGTACGTATGGTGAAAGATATGTGCTATCAAGAGGCGGAGCTCCGTGGGGTGGCGTGCGAGTGTCTGGGTACAAGATGGACAGTCACAAAGTCACATCCTCCATTATTTGCGATTCATTATTTTGTCGCCCGGTCGAAGCAATCAATTTTTTTTTTGCATGAGCGCCATCTTGTGCCGTCTTTCTGCCACGGATCTTGGTCAAAGTGAGTTGAGGAGCTTCATTGAGACAAAAGTGGTACTTTTCCACCATGTTGTGGAATTTCCAAGCAATGGCTAACTTGCCGCGATGATATAACCATAGTGCACAGGCATTATTTTCACATCCAAGTTAAGAATTGTATTTTTATTTATTCATTCATCTTCCGAGCCGCTTGATCCTCACTAGGGTCGCGGGGGGTGCTGGAGCCTATCCCAGCCGTCTTCGGGCACTAGGCGGGGGACACCCTGAATCGGTTGCCAGCCAATCGCAGGGCACACACAGAAACGAACAACCATTTGCACTCACACTCACACCTAGGGACAATTTAGAGTGTTCAATCAGCCTGCCATGCATGTTTTTGGAATGTGGGAGGAAACCGGAGCACCCGGAGAAAACCCACGCAGGCCCGGAGAGAACATGCAAACTCCACACAGGGAGGCCGGAGCTGGAATCGAACCCGGTACCTCTGCACTGTGAAGCTGACGTGCTAACCACTGGACTACCGGGCCGCCCTTGTATTTTTATTTGTACCTTATTTAAGAAACATTTTCTCAGTGGCGTGAAGGGAAAGTGTTTGTGGCGTTTCCACTCATTTCAGCGGAGAAAGATCATTTGGCGTGCGTGCGTTTTAGCGTTTGCAAGCATAAAACACATGACACAAATGACCATACGGCAAAAAAAAACGTTGAAGAAAACGATTGCATATTTGCTGTTGGATTTCCGGGCCGG